>NW_005876122.1:0-10594 GCF_000147115.1 Myotis lucifugus | reverse complement strand
GTTTCTGCTGGCCTGGCAGGTTTCTTCTCCGGGGTGTAGCGCTCCCTCCTGGTTGATGGTCAAGAATCGCCGCTTCTTTGTCAAAATAGATACTGCCAGAAGGAAAAATCCGGTCCAACAGGTGCACCGAGTCCTCCCACACTCCTTATCCTCAGTGTGTCCTTCTCTATCCTCCGGGTGCCAGAGAGGAACGTCGGAGCCCAGAGGAGGGTTTGGTGAAGTTGTCCTGGGATCACACCAGCTTTTCGATCCCAACCCCCCACCTCCAAGCCTCTGGGTTAAAGTGCTTCAGGAGTGCCAGGCCCGCTGTCAAATCACCAGCGTGACCCATTACCTTTCGCCATCTGCATGTTGGAGGTCGTCCAGCCATTTCCTACAACCCCCTGTCTCATTGATCCCTCTCCCCCAGCCCCGCGAGCTGGGCGGGACGGCATCGACAGACATTATTGCCATTTTCCAAGGGAAAACGTGAGGCTCGGAGAAGCTTCGCTGCCCAAGTCACACGGAGCAGGGCAGCCTTCATGATGGCAGGGCCCGGCTTCCTGTGCCACCCCTCCCCACCCCCAGCTGCCCTCCCAGCCCCCAGCTGCCCTCCCAGCCCCCAGCTGCCCCCCAGCCCCCAGCTGCCCCCCCAGCCGCCCCCCCAGCCCAGCTCCGAGATGCCTCAGCTGAGAGCGCTTGAAGCAGTGGGCACCTCTTGCAGGACACCCCGGAAACTGTTGTATGGGCCTGAGACCCCCGAACACACGGGATGTTGCCTTTTCTTAAAGAACAGAAGAGGTTCAGAAGTTCCGGCTCTTCACTCTGCTCAACCAAGTTGGACAAAAGCAACAGGCGTCGCTTCCAGGGAGCCAGCGATGTCTCAGAGGCTTGCAGCTTCCCAGGAAAGTTTCTTCTTGCTTGGACATCACCTGGGGGGCTTGAAGAATGGACCCGTGGGAGAATGTGGCGAAGCTGGTCACTGGGAGTTTCCAGTGAGTTAAAGGAGCTGGGATTTTGGGTGCTTCTGGCCCCACCATTTCCCCCCTGAGGAGGGCAGTACATGAGCTCACACTGCAAACCCGAGGGGAGCCCCCCCCGCCCCCCTCCCGCCGCCAGCTCCGGGGCCTGGATCCTGTCCAGCTTTTATGAGGATGAAACGAGTCGGTGCAGGTGAAGCACTTGGAACGGTGCCAGCACCCAGCGGACTCCAGGTAAATGCAAACCGTTACTATGACTATTCATAGTGTCCGGGTAACCTCAGGCAGAGGGGGGCCTGTATGTTATACACCAACATTTCCGTTTGGTAGTGGGAATTTCAGCCTCTGCCTCTCAGTGTCCTGAAACGTGCATCTCATCGCATTTAAAAAGCAAAACAACAGTAACAACGAAATAAAGCACGAACCACCCCCGGCTGGGCAGGTGCTGAGCCAGCAGTCCAGGGAGGAAAGGCCCAGAGGTGCGGCCGTGGCGGCAACACCGTTCCACAAACCAGCTGTTTCAGTGGCTACAAGATGTCGCGGGTCCCTGGGCACCGGGCCTGGAGCCCACCGTGGGCTGCGGTGCTGGGAGCCCCACCGGCCTGTGCTTGAGCATCATGGGATGTGACAGGCATGTGCACAGGGAGCTGAGGGTTTGGACCCGTTCAGGGATGTCCTCTCTGAGCTTGGGGCCCTTGGTCTGGCGTCAAAAGAAGGCTGAGGGCTGAGCCTCTGGTTAGCACCAGCAGCGGCTCCTTCTCTGACTTCGAGGGGAAATGGCTGCAGCCCCGGCAGGGACCAGAGCCACCTGCCTCTCGCCCCTGCTCCTGCCGTGGTCTGCTCTCGTCTCACCCAGAGGTGGTCTAGGAGAGCCCCCGAGGGGGTGAGGGCTGCAGTGTCCACTCCAGGATTGTGTACTCCACGGACCCCTTCCCACCATCCCAACCAACACTGGTATCTGAAGATGCAGAATGAACTTCTCTCTGAATCAGAGGGTCCTGGGCAGGAGGCTGGGCCCAGCAATGACAACGGTCATTCGAGCCACATTCATAAAGCACTTCATCTGTGCTGGGCACCAAAATGCAGTATTTCTTTTAATTCTCCCAGCCAGCCTAGGAGGGAGGTGTGCCAACCCCCATGTACAGACGAGAAAGTCGAGGTTCAGAGAGAAAAAACAATTGGCCCCAAGTCATACCTGGAGAGACGCAGAGTCAGGCTCTGAACCCAGCTGTGTGTGACTCCATTCTTCATCCCGCCACTGCTGCTTGCTCTACACAATGGAAATATTTAGTTTTCTTTAATAAACCCGCACCATTCGTTATTTTTAAAAATGGATTTCACATTTTCTCCAACCGTTTGTTTATTGGATGCTGAGAGAAGGGCTGGGAAAAGGCCTCCCCATTTCAGTGACGAGGAAGCTGAGGCCCAGAGGAGTGACGTGATTGGCTGTGAGCGGCACCAGGAGCCCTGCTCTCCCGCCTCCTCTCCCCAGAGCCCTGGGTGAGAGGCGGCTGCGTGTCTGGGAGAAGCCTTCCGCCAACAGAAGGAATGATTAGCATAAACTCATTTCCCAAAGTATCAGTCCCCTCTTTTCGGAGATTGGATTTCCGTCAGTAACAAGGCTGGAGTCCCCAGCCTTCCATCCTGCCTCCAGTTTTTGAGCTCCCTCCCTTTGCTGTAATTTAACCAAGTTATTCATTAACTGCCATGTGCCCAGAAGGTATTTATATCAACTCTGCGTTGGGAAATTCAGCTGCATTTGAAGAGTGGGTAACAAGCTGGGGGCCCGCTTGGGTTCAGGTGGGATCTGGGAAACTTGCTCTGGCCGGCTTCACCTCCCCATGACCGTGACTGTGCAGAACGGCAACCGGCTGCCGTGAGGGGGGCAAGGCATTGGCAGATGTGAGTAACGTCGTTCCCTTGCTGAAACGCTTTCAGTGTTCCCCACCGTCCGGCCAGCTTTCTCATTTCTTCTGTCCTTTCTTGCAAACATCCATCCGCCCATCATTCATCCACCCATCCATCCATCCATCCACATTAATTTTTACAGAGAGGAAGGGAGAGGGATAGAGAGTTAGAAACATCGATGAGAGAAACATCAATCAGCTGCCTCCTGCACACCCCCTACTGGGGATGTGCCGAAACTAAGGTACATGCCCTTGACCGGAATCGAACCTGGGACCCTTTAGTCTGCAGGCTGACACTCTATCCACTGAGCCAAACCAGTGAGGGCCCATCCACATTAATTTCTTCATTACTTTATGAATTCATTTAATGACATTGTACCTTATCCTGTTCTGATTTTCCTGTTTTCTGAAACATTTATCACCTTATAACACACTCAGTTATCTATCTATCTATCTATCTATCTACCTATTATTTATCACCATTATTGTTTTTTGCCTTTCTCCACCTCTATTTCTCCCTGCCCACTAGAATAAAAGATCCACATGGGCAAGCATCTTGGTTTTATTTACTGATATTCTAAAGGCTATTCAGTAGGCACTTAGTAAGCATTTGTTAAATGAGTGAATGAACATGTATATAATACTAAAGAAGATACTAATTTATAGGAATTAAGGTAAAACTGGAGACTTTGAGGTACATAAATAAATGCCAGTGTCTAGACTCCTACAGGCAATATCTCCTTCCATCTGCCTTCGGTGCTTCTCATGAGGGCAAGTTTGAGATTACAGGCCAGTAGGAGGAATTCAAGCGCCTTACCTGGCATTGAGCTCTCCAGCATCCGACCCCTGCCCTCCTCTCCTGTGACTATCTATCAGGCCATCTGGTGAGCTGGAATTGCTTGCACTTTCCAAATACACTTTGAGCTACATTTTCATACCCCAGGGCCTTTGCACACACTCTTTCTCCTGCAGAAATCTCTTTTACCCACTTGGCCATCTGGAAAACCTCCTGCATACTACTTGGAACTATATTCAGATTACACCTTCTTTGGGAAAACTTTGTAGTTTTTTTTTCTCTCCCCATTTGGGGAAAAATTAGATTCACCCTCTCCCCCTTCTGACTCCTTCTACTGAAGAATGTTTCAGATGGTGAATTTGCTTAATTTTTTTAAAAAACAAATATTTTTATTGATTTGAGAGAGGAAGGGAGAGGGGGAGAGAGAGATAGAGACATCAATGATGAGAGAAAATCATTGATCAGCTGCCTCCTGCACACACCACACTGGGGTTGCCCACAACTGGGCATGTGTCCTGACAGGGAATCAAACCGTGACCTCCTGGTTCATGGCTCAACGGATGCTCAACCACTGAGCTATACTGGCCAGGCAGAATTTGCTTATTTTTGTCTGTCTCCTTCATGATATGGGAACTCTTTGGGCCAGAAACGATTTCCTCAGTACCTAGGAGAGAGGTATTTGGGGAATTACTGTAATAATAACTATTTGTGGAATTATTATAATTATAGCAGCTACTGATTGTTGGGGACTTGCCAGTTACGGTCTCAGTAACGCTGTAAGGCAGGAGCTGCTATTTTCCCTGTTTATATTGAGGAAATAGATGCAGGGAGATTATGGTAATTTACCTGAGCTTATACCTTAATAACTGGCGGAGTCAGAAGCAGAACCTGGGCCAGCTGACTCTGCACCCCGAGCTGCACGCCTCTGGGACACTGGAGAAGACCTTTCACACATCTAGGTCTCAGTGTTTCTCTCTGTACCATGAACTGTTAGGGTCAGGGACTAATATTTAAGGACTCTCTCATTGTCCTTGTTGCTATACAGCTAATGAAATCTCATTCCCTCTGTTCATTGAAATGCCTCCAAAGGCCTGGTCACAACCTCCAGGAAGAGAGGGTCTGAGTGGGCCAGGCCTGCCCCCTAGGTCCCTTAATCTAGAGCTATGACCTCCGTGGTCAGAAACCAGGGCCTGGGGGAGTTAGGTGCGGACTTCCTGAGAGAGTAAGCAATGAGAGAAGATGTCTTGGGAGAAAGGTCGCTGTGTCCTCTCCTCCCAGCTCCCTGAATTTGTCCTGTGGGTGTGGGTGGCCCCCGTGGTGTGCTGAGAGGAAGACGGAAATGGTGAGAAGGAAGCTGGCAAGTTGCTGTCCTTTTGGAGCCTCCACGGTCTTTGTGGATGTCATGTTCCTGGCCAGGCTTGGCTTGGGCATTGCCTGGCTCCCCTGATGTGGCACCTGCCAATGACATTGCCTAAAATCTGCCCGCCCATGTTCCTAGTTCTCATGACCCAACCCTAGGACCCCAGGGCCATGGCTTCAGTGACGAGTGGGTTCTGGAGGTCACACACCAGACACTTTGTCCCTTTGGACCCGTATTAGTTTCCTAATGCTGCTGCGTGATCGTCCACAAACTTAGTGGCTGAAGACGGCACACGAATTCCCCGACAGCTCTGGAGGTCAGAGGTCTGAAAGCAGTGTCCGGGCCACTGTCAAGGTGTCCCCAGGGCTGGTCCTTCTGGAGGCTCAGAGGGAGAATGTGCTTCTGTGTCTTCTTTTAGCTTCTGGAAGCCACCTGCCTGCTTGTCTTGTGACCCTTTCCTCCCGTCATGTCGGCCTCTTGGTTTTGTCATCGTCCACTGCTACGGACTGATCTTCTGTCTCCCTTGGCATGGCATTGGGCCGCCTGGATAACCCAGGGCAATCTTCCCATCTCAAGACCTGCAAAGTCCCTTTGCCATATAAGGTGACATAGTCACCGGTTCTAGGGAACAGGGTGGGGAACCTATTTGCTGCCAAGGGCCATTTGGATATTTATAACATCATTTGCAGGCCATTCAAAATTATCAACTTAAAAATTAGCTTGCTATATTTGGTCAAACATTGAATTAACTCACTCCTCATGCCTCGGCAGGGCCAGACCCAATGATGAGCTGGAACTCATGTATTCCCACCGTCTTCAAGTTTCCGACCTGCAGAAGCAGCTGGCACACTTCACCCTGGGGCTGCACAGCATGCAGCCTGGGATCTGGAGATGCTGGAGGAGATGGAGCAGAAGCTGGGGTTGCTGTGGTCCAGGTATTGCCCCTACCCCAACAGGGTGAGCCGTGTGCAAAAGGTACCACTGTCCTTGATCCTACACTGACCTTCTGAATGCAGACATGGCAGCTGCTTCACTTCACTGCCCAAACAAATTACTGCCAACCAAACTCAGAACCAGCGAGGGGAAGGAATTCTGGGAAATGTAGTCCTAGCTTAGTTTACTCAGTACAAAACGACCATAGATTACTCATGTCAATGTGGCATATTTACATACTTCTTTTAACTTCCAAATTAAGATCTTGCTTCCTCCTAACATAAGGCAGCGATGACAAATGAAAACACACAAACTTTCCTTCCAAAAGAGATACACGTCCCATTATCCATCCTTGGGTGATGTCAGACCTTTTCTAGCTGAGTCAAGTTCCTTCTTTGACATCCTATTACCTAAATGTGGATGATAAATTAGCTTCTGGTAGCAAATCTTATGTTAGATGGTAGCAGGAGTGAGAGAAGGGAAAAGAATTGATTAACATATACACAAATGTTTTTATACAAAATCAAGAAGAAATACTCAAATCTATTATCCTCATTTCCTCAACTGGTCATGCATGTGATTGTAGCTGGTATTTATACTTCCTTTTTTCCTGCTACCCATTTTGGTTTCTATTTTCCCTTAGCAAGAACCTTGCTTGACTGGGTGGCTCAACCTTCATTCTTTAGGGGTCTGGGTCATCAGTGTCTTACCTACAACAGGTCATTTTTTTTTTACTAGTAAATATATATTTTGATTGATTTCAGAGAGGAAGGGAGAGAGAGAGAGAGAGAGAGAGAGAGAGAGAGAGAGAGAGAGAAACATCAATGATGAGAGAGAATCATTGATTAGCTGCCTCCTGCAGGCCCCACACTGGGCATCAAACCTGCAACTGGGTCATGTGCCCTGACTAGGAATCAAACCGTGACCTCCTGGTTCTTGGGTCTGCACTCAACCACTGAGCTATGCCGGTTGGGCATGGGTCATGTTTTTTTTTTTATTGACTTTTATACCAGGATTTTTTAAATTGACTTTTATACCAGGGGGTTTCTTGAATTCAGGACATCTTCCTGTTTATCCCATTGTATACTAGTAGCAGTAGTCCAGTTTCCCTTTGATATTCAGGATTAATCACTCTGGCCAGAATGGAGACCCATTTCTATGCCTATTAATTCATTGGCACGGGGAGCCCCAAGTAGTCCAGTCTCAACTCTAGTTTAACGGGACCATTGTTCTGTCTCCTGGTAGAGGCATTCCTCCTTTGGGAACGAAGACGTCCAGCCCAACAGAACCTAAAGTCCTGGGGGCACAAAGCCACATTTTTGCTAGTGAATTACATAGGTTAACAGCGAGAGAAGACACTCCCACTTCTACCCTTGACTCCCAGACCTGGGAATCCGATCTAAGGGTTTCAGAGCATGGCCTGCCTCCTGGAGGCTGTCGCCCAGCCCTGCAAGGTGTTGTCACAAGGCTGGTGCCAAAACAGAGCCTTTGCAAGGACATCCCACCATTTTGTCAGACCAGCTGCTCCCGGGTGATGGAGATCATGGTAATCCCAGGGAATTAACTGAACATGGACCCATTGCCACATGTTCCGTGCTGTAAGCCATCAGAAGCAGAACTGTGTGGAATGCTGTGATAGCGAATAGGCATCTGTAAGTCCACAGATGGCGGTTCTGGCGGAAGCACTGCGGGCAGGGAAGGCAAATCCATACCCAGAGTAAATAAAGGTCTGGCGGAGTGAATGAGAGCAAATCCTGGTGCCATGGTGGGGGGCCCACTGTTGGACCCGGCAGTTGGTACTTGGGCCCTTAGCCCTGAGTGTAGCCAGATCAGCCTTTGTGAGCGAACGTCTAATTGGCTGAACCCAGGCATAGCCTCCCTCCTTCCCACCATGGCCATTTTGTTCACGCGCCCACTGGGTGATGATAAACTCTTGCAAAGAGTTGACTGAAATCCACAGAACGGACCATTTTGCCCATCCAGTTATTAAGACCCTCCTCTCCTGAGGTCACTCTTTGATGACTGTTTATATTATCTGCCAATTCAGAAATTTCCAGCCGTATAGTTCTCCTAAGACCTCCTTTCACCAATTGTCCAATTATGTTCCTTTCGAGTGTCTGATTATTCAGCCAAACCATTAGCCACAGCCCATGAATCAACGTAGATTCATACCTATGGCCATCTCCCCTTCCAGGCTAAGTAAACAATCACGCTCGCAGCTCAAAGTACTGCCACCGGGAAGGTCTTCCTTCATCGCTGTCCCAAAGAGGGCTGCTGTGGGGCTGTAGGGTAATGAGCCTCGGGTGCAGAGCCATCTATAAACCCCAGTCAACTTGCCAGGGAATTGCACATGAGGCCCTAGGTGTGGGCTGAGAGAGAGGGGGTGACATAGCGTGAGTAGAGGAAGGGGCATTGGCAGTGTTTGCTCAGGAGACTGACTCGTGCCTTCCTGACCAGCATGAGCTGATGTTTTATGTGTCATTTCTATTTTATGATAAAATTCCTGTTGCAAATGTCCAATTGTATGGTTTTCTTGCTCAGACCACACAGTTCAGGATGGGCAGCTCGGAAGGCGTAGTGACTGCGGGCCGTGATCGAGCTTCCGGTTTCTAAAAGGGGCAGTAGCGATGCAGAGCTCTTTCTCAGGAGGAGAATCATTGTCTTCGGAGGGTGGCAGCGCTTTCCTCCGAAATCTTACGAGTCTGTGCTAGGAGGCACTTATATGGTCCGCCTAAGTCTTCACACAGCATCTCTGTGTGTCTCAGACCCTCCAATCGAATCTTTGGAGTCACACAGCCCAACTGGCAGGGCGGCTTGCGTGGCAGCCTGCACCTGTTGGGGGTGGATGCGCATGATAAATCCACTTCGGCATCCCAGTCTCGCTAAGCGTTTGGATACCGTCTTTGGCAGTCTACCAGGAAAGTGCCTGGCATCAGAACTTCATGTATTGTAAGCCGCCCTTGTATCCAGGTTTTAGTCAACCAACCGAGCCAACTGTTAGAGCTCATCCCAGCTGCTTGAGCTAATGCATTGAATCGGATCTCTGCTTAATGCACCCATGTCCCTGAGTTGGGCCTGATCTGACACTGTATTTTCTTCCACTCTGATCCAACATCCTTAGGGTTCATTGCCAGAACTACAGAGAAGGGAATGCTGGGAAATGTAGTTCTAGCTTAACTAAGCTGACAGTACAAAACACTGCAGACACCATACCTTACTGTACCGTACTGCCTCTTTTAGTTTCTAAACAAAATATCCCCGGAAGTGAAATTTGTGTCTTTTTAGAGCTACAGGGGGTAAATGTAATAACATTCTCTCCCCAACTTTCTTTTAAGCCTCCAGGTCACACTCACTCTCTATTATAGCGGTTCTCAACCTGTGGGTCACGAACAATGAAAATACATCCTGCATGTCAGATATTTACATGATGATTCATAACAGTAGCAACATTACAGTTATGAAGTAGCAACGAAAATAATTTTGTGGTTGGGGGTCACCACCACATGAGGAAGTGTATTAAAGGCTCGCGGCATTAGGGAGGTTGAGAACCCCTGCGAGTCTATTGAGCCTGTGTGTCTCTGTAATAATCGTACCTGCCCTCGTCACTCGGCACACAACATCCCACCTAATTCCGACAGCCTCAGGGTGAAGGGGGTATTACCCCCTTTTTACAGATGCGGAAATTGAAGCTGACAGGGCAAGGTTGTGCAAATGGCAAGGGGTGGAACCAGAATTCAGAGGCAGTTCCTCACCTCTGCAGCCAGGCCTTCCTGTACAGGTTTTCTCCCTCTGTCTTTCACCCACTTGCGTTAAAACCTGTGCCAGGTTATTGTGATGGATTAGGTACGGAATCTCAGAGCCACCGACTGACCTTGCTAGATGGGGTCCTGAAGAACACTTTAGAGTTGAGGAAATTGAAGCCCAAAAGAGTGAGGCAATTTGTCCAAGTCCACCCAGTGGGTCATTATCAGGGCGTGGGCCAGAAGGCGACGGCCAGAGGTATAACTAGGGGGATGAGGACCGAGAGGTTAAATGAGCTTGCCATTCTAAACAAGCTAATGCTGGGTCCATGGCAGCCTGAGACCAAAACGGTGCCTGCTCGGGGAACCACATACTTCTTCTTGGCATGCCGCTGGTCCCAGGAGCCAGGGGCAGCTGGCCAGCGTGGCTCGAACCAGCTTCGTCAACTGCCTGCCTCCTTAGCCCCACATCCTCAGGGAGAGTCCCTTTTTGCTGAGCCTCAGATGCCACCTGGATTTCTCTGGCCTCCTCTGGTGCAAAGGGAGTGCGGCTCTCTCCTGTTTGTTCCAGGAGCTGGACAAGGAGGGCCCTGGCCTATTCCTTGGGGACTGGCCTGATTTGTGTGCTCGAATCAAAAGACACAAACAATATGGTCTTACTGTGAGCTCATCCAGGCCCAGCGAGTGTGAAAATTCCTGTTCAGGTGCTGGCAGCTACATGTCAGTGGGGGCGTTCTCTAGGGCTTCCAGAAAAAGTGTGATTTCCTGATGTGTGGGCCCTTCAGCTCTCCATCTGCACCAGAGCCCGAGGACATAGCAGGCACTAGACAAGGAAGGCTGGGGCTGGACGCATGCATCCATTCAACAAATATCCCCGAGCACCCGCCATGGGCTGGCGC
>NW_005876121.1:0-10595 GCF_000147115.1 Myotis lucifugus | reverse complement strand
TGGTCATTTTTTCATCTGTGGAGTATTTGGAGCTCTGTGTGTAACAGACTGGAGCTAAGTGTTTCTGCTTGGATTGCGCTAGGATGTAACTCCTGATATAAAGACCTAACCAGGTATGGAATAAAGGTGAAACCATTTGTCTACACCCTGACCTTTATATGGCTGGTCACAAATCTTTCTGCCCTATGGGAGGGCAGGCAGGGGGCCCCTCCTGTACCCCACTTCTTAGAAAGGTAAGAGCTCGTAGACATGTAATGTATGACAATCTCTATCTTCTAGGAGCATCCTGCTTCCACCCCATCTCTTTAGAACCAGGGACCCTAGACTGGAATGGACTAAGACTTTTGTGCTTAGTACACTGGGGATAAGTGATTTCAGAAGAAATTATATAGGACCCTATCTACTTTATGTACTGGGAAATTATCTCCAACAGTCCCTTTTAAAATATATATATATATTTATTGATTTCAGAGAGAAAGGGAGATGGAGAGATAGATAGAAACATCAATGATGAGAGAGAATCATGGATCGGCTGCCTCCTGCATGCCCCCTACTGGGGATTGAGCCTGCAACCCGGACATGTGCTCTTGATCAGAATTGAACCTGGGACCCTTCAGTCCACAGGCTGACACTCTATACCAGCGGTTCTCAACCTGTGGGTCGCGACCCCTTTGGCGGTCGAATGACCCTTTCACAGGGGTCACCTAAGACCATCCTGCATATCAGATATTTACATTACAATTCATAACAGTAGCAACATTACAGTTATGAAGTAGCAACGAAAATAATTTTATGGTTGGATCATAACATGAGGAACTGTATTTAAAGGGCCAGAAGGTTGAGAACCACTGCTCTATACACTGAGCCAAACTGACCAAGACTCCAACAGTCCCTTTTTGTCCACCCATCTGCTTGAATCAAGTTTCTGTCAGCCTCTGGAACTGGTATTTATTCCCTGCTCTGAAACTGAGCTCCACGCTGGCTTTCTGCTGAGGGAGTGCAGCCTTTGGTTGTCTGTTGTTGATTAGCAAGAGTTCTTTTGTCACTGTTGTTAATGCAGATTTTCCAATAGACATTATCTTTGAGGCTAAAAATAAACCCGTCAGCACCAGTCCCCTCTTTATGAAAGTGTGAAAGACAAAGTACACCCGTCAATTATGGATATAATTTTATTCAGGCTGTTACAGTAGGGAGAACATTTACTAATGGGAAATGTCTTAAAGAAAAGGAAGGGAGCCTAAGTTTATAGACGCAGGTAAACAAGGGAGTCATTCACAAATCTTATGGGAATCATGAGGAAGTATGGAGGTAGGTCTTATCTCAGAACGTGGGAAGGCTGGGGTGTCCTTTGTGGTTGGTCATTAGCTGTTTCTTGGAGTACAAAAGGGTGAAGGGATTTCTTAAGCAAAATTGCTTTCAGGGAGCACAGGGCTCAGATAAAGTTTAACATTGTCAAAAGCCACATCTTCTTTGACTTTTAAAAGCACATTGAAAGAAGTTATTTTTGTAAGGTTTGGTATGAGATTAAAAAAAAGTTCTGGTATCTTGACTGTCTGACCTATAAAAGACACTTAAACTATCTCTTCATTTAATGTAGATAAAGAAAAACAAGTGGCCCTAGCTGGTTTGGCTCATTGGATAGAGTGTTAGCCTGCAGACTAAAGGGTTCCCTCTCCTCCTCATTCAATTCATGTCAAGGGCACCTGCCCGGGCTATGGGCTTGATCCCCAAAAGGGGGCGTGCAGGAGGCAGCTGATTAATGATTCTCTCTCATCATTGATGTTTCTATTTCTCTCTCCCTCTCCCTTCCTCTCTGAAATCAATAAAAATATATTTTTTTAAAAAAAGAAAAACAAATGGCCTGTATGACTAAAGCTTAAGAAAGGGAAAAATCCTTTCCTCTCTAAAATAAAACAAAAAATATTTTTAAAAAGAAACAAAGCTATTATGACTTTCCTAGAAACCTAGAGAGCCTGTGGAACAATTTTTCATTTGGGCCCATCATTGAAACTCTGTGACTTACAGAAATGAATGTAACATGTATTTTCTGAGCACTTGATATGTGCCAGGCATGGATATAGGTACTAAAAGTTCAGCACTCAATGCAACAGCCCCAAACTTCTCCCCTCGTGGAGCTCCTTGCTGTGGAGGAAGAGAGGGCGGCAAGGGGGAGAGAGCCAGGGGAGGGAGTGGTGCAGTTTTCAGGTTGGTCAGAGGAGCTTCAGTAAGAGGGTGTCCTGAGAAGAAACCGGCCCCACAGAACATTCTGGTGGAGGGAAGAGTACACTGTGAAGGCCTGAGATGGGAACTTGCCAGATGTTTTCAAGGAAGAGCGAGGAAGTCAGAGTAGCTAGCGTGCCAAGTAGTAGGGCAAGGAGTAGGGGCTGAGGTCAGGAGTTGTGGGGACCAGAGGGTGGAGGGTGTGAGGTCATTGTAATGACTTTGGCTTTTACTGAGGGTGAGATGGGAAGCTACTAGACGGTTTTTCAGCAGAGGCGTACCATTGTCTAACTTATGTTTTCAAAGGATCCTCCAGCTAACGTTCGGTCCAAGAGGACCGAAGCAGGGCAACAGGGAAGAGGCTGTCGCACTCATTTGAGAGGACGAGGGCTTGGATCAAGATGGTCATGGCAAGTGTGGTGGATGTGAGATATGCTGCTCAGCTTCCTTCAGGAATGAAAGACCTATTCCTCCAGCTAATGGCTCTTGGCTGTCAGCCCTGCTCAAAAATTGCCTCCTCTGAGGAGAGCTGTCTTGCCCAGTGGCATTCTCGCTCCTCAGGGCAGCCTGTATGCAGGGACCTGTTGGTGAGAGTATGGAGACCTGACCTCACCTCAGCTCAGAACATCTCCTACGGGCCATCCCAGCTCAGAGCTCCCCCTGGAGTCAGTGCAGGCCTTTCCCTGGGGCGCCATCACCGTCCATGCCTGTTTCTTCCCTTGCGCAGGCATCCACCCTGGGAGTGATAATCTTCCTGCCCCTTAGCTCCAGCGCAGAAGCAGCCTCAGGGAACACCACCTGTGACATACGGTGCTGAGCAGTGGTCAGCTTCTGAACATATTTTGAAGATAAAACCAAATGAATTTGCTGATGGATTAGAGGTGATGTTAAAAGGGGGGGAAAAAAATCAATGCTGAAACACCAAGATTTTTGTCC
Source organism: Myotis lucifugus (assembly GCF_000147115.1). Classification (NCBI taxonomy): domain Eukaryota; kingdom Metazoa; phylum Chordata; class Mammalia; order Chiroptera; family Vespertilionidae; genus Myotis; species Myotis lucifugus. The sequence goes on along the minus strand of NW_005876121.1, from coordinate 7,439 downwards.
TAAACAAATGGAAGGATGGCATCACTATTAACTGATATGAGAAAAACCATGGGAAAGGCAGGTTTTGAAGTGATGGAGGGAAGGTAGGGAATATATCAGGAATAAAAATATACTGTTAATATTCAGGCAGGTAAAAGGTCAAATTCCATTTCTAGGAAGTACATTCTTTGAATACTCCCAACACTGCAGTTTTAGATCGAATCTGCTGGAGCGAACATTTCATTTAATTTGAGAAACATCAGAGTAATTAAACATAGAATATGTGACTACATATGCCAGTCATTCCCCAGTGGTTGCTAGTTCACAGAGACATAGAGGGTCTGAGTGGTTTTAGAAGGGAACAAAGCCAGACACTGGCACATCCATCAGGATATGTACCAAGAAGTGTTTTTTTCTACAAGGTCTTTATAATCCACAATACAGTAACGGCTCCCATGAGATGTTGAGAAGAAGTAAAACTGCTTACAGACTGCATGTACCACACGCCTGGAGGGGAATCCCAAGGCAACGTGGCTGCAGTCACAGTCATAGGACACCGCCTGGTGCAGGTACAGTGCTGAGAAAGCTCACAGTAGAGAGCGCGCTCACTGTGGGGAACAGTAGTCGGGCGAGAACCTTGGGCTGACAGAAGAGCACGGAGTAGGTAGGAAGGCTGCGGAAGGGTGTTTCTAGAGGAAGGAGGAAGGTGAGAGCAGGCCCGGAAGTGGGGCTGGATAAGACAGAGTCTGGGAACAGTTGGGATGAGTTTGCCGCCAAGCAAATTACATCGGTTGGGCAAAGTGGGGCAAGTTTTAACGACCAGTCCAGGAGTTGGGATTTTACCTTTGAGATTACCAAGGGAACAGAAGACATCTCAACACCTTCAAGGAGCCGCTGTGCATTGTGGATCCCCAAAGCAGAATGGGCAGTGTTTCCCAAACTTATTTGACAGTGGACACTTTTTCCCATGACACCACCTATACCTTCTTTGCAAAGATTTGTTTTATAGACGCAATGAGGCAGCGGACACTCAGCGTTGGAGTGTGCTGGGAAAACTAGTGACTCAGAGGTCCCCAAAAGACAGACCTTTAAAGGGCATGGACAGTGTGCTGGGTGGGGTGCAAGCAGCATCGGTTTATTCTCCTCCTCCCACAGTTCATTCCCACTGGAAGCAGCACTTTATGGGTCACTTGGAAGGAGACTTGTTTTCTGGGACCTTCTTTGCCTTCTTTCATGATGATAAATCCGCTACACTTTTCATCAAGTGATTCTCATATCCTTACAAAATCTCTTCCTGGCTTGGCATCGTACTGCACTTAGTTCGAGCAATGGGCTGTATCGCCTGCTCTTCAGCAGGCAGTGGGCACTCTCTCTGGTCATTGTCAGATGCCAGGAGGCAGCTGTAAGACAAGCAGGAAGGAACCGGTCTGGTCCCATCACAGCAGCCCCAAGCCATGAAGGCCCTGTCGGCAGCCCCATTCTGCCAGTCCTCATTGTGCCTGACTTTCCATGTCTTTGCTGTCTTCTCTTTGGGTTCTTATTTCCTTACTCTTGTGTCCCCAGAACTAGGTCACTGGGTAATTGAACTTGACTTTCATCTTCCCTTCATTCTGTTTTTTAAAAGATCTGAAAATAGCTTGTTTGTTTTTCCAGTGGGGCCTGCAGCAAGCCCTCCCAGGGGTTCCCACCCAAGAGCGGTCTCACCCTCCCAGCCCCTACCAGGGGGCACTTTGGAAATGTTTGGAGGCATTTTGTGTATGTTGGGAAGGTGTCGTCATGCGGTGGTGGTGGTGGTGGTGGGAAACAGATGATGGCACTGCTGCTGTGTCGTGGGCAGGGGCTAGGGATACAAGGCATCTGGCTGTGTGGGCAACAGCCCAACATGAAGAAGAGTGGCCCCGCCCCAAATGCCAGTGCCCAGTGGGAACCACAATGTTGCCTAAACTCCAATTGTTCGAGTAGCTTTTTGATAATTTTCAATATCTGTGCCATCACAAGTTTAATATTTTTTCTTTGCATTAACTCACTTTTAAATAATTCCTTTACTCTAAGCCATAGTATGTTTTAAATAACGGGTCAATATTGTTATTTCTATATTTTATAGTATATGTAAGCATAAATCCCTAACACCTTATATAAAATATTTTTCATTAGTGATTCACATAGGAAGTTTGGGAACCTGGGTCCTTCTCATGGCCACATACCCTGCTGGGTTTTCAATGGGAACACCAGCCTTGCACACATTTTCTCTTCGGAACTATGAAGGTATAGACAAGGCCACCTGATAGACTCCTTAGCGCGGGCCTGATAAGGGCAAAGCCCACCTGTTTAAGGTCCTTGGCTTAAGGGCATTTGTTTTACACACAGACGTCTGTTGCACTTGACCCAAGCCAGCTGTCTCTCTGTCTCTCTGTCTCTCTGCTGGTTGCAATGTCAGAGGGTTAAAGTTAGGTTCACTTGGCATTTGCCTCCCTGGACTGTAGGCTCCGCGAGGGCAGGCCTGCGTCTTGTGCCCCAACCTTTCCAACCGCAAAGTCTGGCCCACGCTTCGTGGTTACTGAACGTCCGTGAATGAAGGAAAGCACCCGGGCGGACAACAGAGCACTGTCGACGCTACTGCCACTGAGTCTCGCGCACATGCTGCTTGGGCCAGTTCTGTGACTTCTCTACGCCGCAGTTTCCTTACCTCCGAAAGTAGGGATAACAGGACCAACCTCGCAGCACTGCTATGAAGGGTCAGTAGGATATTTGAAAGTGCTTAGAACAATGTCAGGCATAGAATGAATGTTATAGAAACATTTGATGATGAATGGATGGTGCCAATCTTGTACATGGTCTTCAATATTTGGTGAAAGAGTGAATGGAGATGCTGGGCCGCAGGCTCCTGCACTACACATCCCTAGTGTCCCGTGTTCCCAGGGGCGGCTGCGGATGCTGAGAGAACTTTCCAGGCTTTGGGCGGTTCCTGCCACAGTTCTTGGCACAGAAAGAGTTCTTCCCTAGCAGCTAGCCTAGGCAGTGGTTGGCAAACTGCGGCTCGCGAGCCACATGCGGCTCTTTGGTCCCTTGAGTGTGGCTCTTCCACAAAATACCACGTGCGGGCATGCACCTACAGTGCGATTAAAACTTCGTGGCCCATGTGCAGAAGTCGGTATTTTGTGGAAGAGCCACACTCAAGGGGCCAAAGAGCCGCAGTTTGCCAACCACTGGCTAAGGTGATGCCCCTCCCAGGAACAGGCCTCACAGAGATTCCCTCTTGGTATTTATTTAAGGCAATGCTAGAACACATCCAGTTAACTGAACTCCTGCTCCATCTCAGCTGACGGACTTGGCAGGAACACGGCTTTTGCAGGCAATGAGCCTAGAGAGGTGGGGAGGGGGCAACGGAGAGGGAGCAGCATCTCTGAGCCAGGTGACTGGAAGGTGACTGAAGTGTGTCATGTCATGTCATTTAATCCTCGGACAATGTTAGGAGCCAGGGTTTGGGCCTTATTTCCCAGGGCAGAAAACTGATGCTCAAGCCAGTTAACTAATTCAGCCAAGGCTGTTCACTAACACACATAGCAGTGCCAAAATTTGAACACAGGCCCATCAGAGTGATTTTTATTTTTTTAACGTATTTTTTATTGATTTCAGAGAGGAAGGGAGAGGGAGAGATAAAGAAACATAATGAGAAAGAATAATTGATCGGCTGCCTTCTGTACACCATACACTGGGGATTGAGCCCGCAACCCGGGCATGTGCCCTGACTGGGAATCAAACTGTGATTTCCTGGTTCATGAGTGGAGGCTTAACCTCTGAGCCACGTTGGGCCAGGCCAGAGTGGTCTTTAGAAACCCCTGAGGCACTGCCAAGACCCTCTAAATGGCTATGTCAGCTTCAGACCAAAATGTTCCCGGCCCACCTGCTGGGTTTTTGCTGTCAGCACTTCTCTCCCCTCATATTACAGAGACTAGTGAGTGGCAGTCACAAAATGGAGCAGCGTGTTCACCCATCTTCACTCATTGCTAGCGTCCAGTCGCACACTGACATTGGAAGGATTCTCATTCATTCACACCCAATGGCCAGTGTGCTGGCTGCTGTCTTTTTTTTTTTTTCTATTTGACAATCTAAGGGAAAGAGGTAGGTGCCCCTGATAAATAGTCAGGCACTGCATGTTTTAAAAATTCTTGTGGCACACCGGTTGGAAATCGCTGAAAAAGATGCTCTTTAATAGCTCCTGCTTGCACCGGCCAACAAGTCATGAGAAATAGCACAGCAAAGTGAGGTTGCAGTTATTGCCCCCTGGGATTTGGTCAAAGCCAAGATAATCCCGGTTTTTGAATGGGGTATTTGTCTTATTGGCTGAAGGAAAAGAGCTCCATTCATAACCTTCTCCTGATAGCCTTTTGCATGCAGCCAGGTTCTCCGGGAAGAGGCCTGTTCCCCTCCTCTGAGCAGGGGATCCCACGTCCCGTTTCTGACAACACTGATTTTAGATAGACAGTTTAAATTTCCTTTCTCCCACAGTTATGGAGGCTGTCCTAAGAGGATGTGTCTGGAGCTGACTTTGGCCACAGAGCATTCTGGGGAGTATTCTGACTTGAGCCAAGCGAAATCTGAGCTCCTTCCTGACTTCACTGAAGAACCCCCTTTGCTAGCCCCACCCCAAAGCAGACTCCAAAACTATTTCCAAAGTGGAATGCCATTAGCCTCCTCTACCCTCTGAGGAATAATCCTCTGCCCTTTAAAGACGACTGTGACTGCATCCCCCCTTCCAAACAGCGACCTTTTTCCTCAGCTGGGAAATGGACTATCATCCGAATTTAATTCCAACAAAGATTATGTGCGGTTGCTGTTGGTCAACCCGAAGTTTGGGCTCTTAATTAAAAATCTGAGGAATTCCCTTCCCGGCCACATTGTCTATGAGCTAAATAGCTCTCTGACCACGGGCCCGGCTCTATGACAGGGCTTGCTTGGGCAATCACGGCCCCAGGAGTCAAGGTTCAACAGCGAGTGCTTCAGTACAACCCACCTGTGTTGTACTGAACTAACTGCTGGAGTCTCCAGGCACAGTCGGCGCCTGTGAGAACCTCTTCCCTCCACATCCAGGCTGTGGTTGTCCCACATCAAGACACCATGGTTTCCTCTTTTTTCTCCAGCCTTTACATCTTACTTTGCCACCTCAAACTTTCCTGCTCTTACCTGATTCATCTATTTATTCATTTAACAAACAATTGTTATAGTACCTCCTATGTGCCAAGCACAGGGGAGGGATTTCACAGTGAACAAAACAAGCATTGGTCCTGCCTCCTGGAGCCGAGAAGCTAGTGAAAAGTTACAGGCGTGATAAGAAGGAAAGGATCAGTGAGCCAAGAGAGCAAACTGAAAGGAGACCTCCCTCTCCTGGGGGCTACAGGTTCCTGTGAGGGCAGTCTGGTTCCCCAGCCAGGCTCCACTGCCTCAGGCCTGGCCCTGGAGTTCCCTTATCTCTTAACCTTCCGTCTTTGTGGCTCACTTAAACCATTTATTTGGCTTGTGGGTCCTTCTCTCCAAAATGCCGTCTCTCAGTAATGCCCCTTGGTTCTATGAACTGTAGCCAAAGACAACAGGGTAAAAGCTCTAAAAGGCCATCTCTTTTACAAACGCTAGCCAATGCCTGTGGAAACAGGGAGAAAGCAGTTGGCATGATACACAACAGCTTGAAACCTGGGAACATTACAGCAAATTTGTTGCGCCAATTCTATAGGACTGGCAGCAAGGAACCCTTTCTTGGGCCCGGCTCTTCACCACAGTCAGGCAGCATGTACCATCCTAGGCTCTGCATCCCAGGACCCAAGTATTCGAGGAGGTGGCATCATATACTATTATTTCATTAGCCTCTAATTTGCCTAGAGCAGTGGTTCTCAACCTGTGGGTCACAACCCCTTTGGGGGTCGAACGACCCTTTCACAGGGGTCGCCTAAGACCATCGGAAAACACATATATAATTACATATTGTTTTTGTGATTAATCACTATGCTTTAATTATGTTCAATTTGTAACAATGAAATTGGGGGTCACCACAACATGAGGAACTGTATTAAAGGGTCATGGCATTAGGAAGGTTGAGAACCACTGGCCTAGAGGACTTAGTTTAAGAGTGTTGCTTTATTTATTCACTGATTCAAAAAGTATTTGAGCCAATGTGTCAGGTGCTGCGCAAGGCAATGGGGGCTGTGGGGACAGGACTGGAGCAGAACCTCGCTCGATGCAGCTGTGCCCACTGTTGCCAAGTTAGATGGACACATCAGGAAGTCAGTGGAGGAACTGCCACCCCGAAGGGACAACAATCACGTTAGGGCCAACTCACATGGCCCAGACTTGACAACACCTGTCAGGTATTGGCTGGAACTTCCAAATCTTTCCACATGGTCTTCAGTCACTTGTTCTTTAATTTTTACAGTCATCGAAGTAATGCAATTCTGTAAAGAACCAAACAGCCTTGTAAGACTGATTACAGAGAGTCTCAGTCCCATGATGGCCTTCTCCCCTCATTTAAAGCCCCACCGTGGAAACCACTTTTAATTTATTTAGCTGTTTCATTTGCGATTCACCATATCTCTAAATAGCTGCCATCCATTGATTCTTTTTATGACAGTCCTATTGAGATATAATTCATGTACCAGAAAATTCATCATCTTATATAATAAAAGGGTAATATGCAAACTGACCCTAACAGCAGACGACTGGGAATGACTGGTCACTATGACACACACTGACCACCAGGGGGCAGACGCTCAATGCAGGAGCTGCCCCCTGGTGGTCAGTGTGCTCCACAGGGGGAGCTCTGCTCAGCCACAAGCCAGGCTGGGTGGTGGGAGCCTCTCCTGCCTCCTCAGCAGCGCTAAGGATGTCAGACTGCTCCCTGTTGGCAAGTGGACATCTCCCGAGGGCTCCTGGGCTGCCAGAGGGATGTCTGATTGCCAGCTTAGGCCCAATCTCCTGGGGAGCAGGCCTAAGTCAGCAGGTGGTCATCCCCCGAGGGGTCCCAGACTGCGAGAGGGCACAGGCCAGGCTGAGGTACCCCCCCCCCCCCGAGTGCACAAATTTTTGTGCACCGGGCCTCTAGTTTTAAATAATTGCAAAGTTCAGTTAATTTTTTAGTATATTTGTAGTTATATATTTAGTATATTTGTAGTTGTGCAACCATCACCACTGTCTAATTTTAGAACATTTTCATCTCTCCAAAAAAAACTTCATACATATTAGCAGTTACTCTCCATTCTCTCTCCCCCAGTCTCCAAAACCACAGATTTACTTACTGTCTCTATGGATTTACCTACTATGGAAATTTCATATAATGGGATCCATACAGTGTGAGGCCTTTTGTGCTGACTTCTTTCACTTAAGATAATGTTATCAGGCTTTATCCTTGTTGTAGTACATATCAGTACTTCATTCCTTTTTATAGTTGAACTAGAGGCCCGGTGCATGAAAAT
>NW_005876120.1:0-10595 GCF_000147115.1 Myotis lucifugus | reverse complement strand
TCTAAGTCAACTGTCATTTAAAAAATGTTCTTAAAATTCTATAGGACCATGTTACCTGCAAGGAGTCATATTTTTCCTTAAGTACGTTTTGTACAGATTGTTCTAGAAGAGAGATCTAAAGCTAAAAAGAAAGAAAAGTTAAGATTTATAAATTTGCAAAATAAACCAAGGGCAACCACAAACACAACGGTAAAAACCATAAAGATAAAAGCCGAGGTAAAATGCATTTGGAGACCCCATCCCCTGTCTTTCGATACCAGGAACGAAGTAGCGAGAGGCTCTGAGAAGCTGTGGCTGTTGCTCCTTGGACCACGCAGGGGTCATGGCCCAGCTCCCTTCAAAGGTGCACCTCACCTCGCACCCCATCCTCCTGAGGCGTGGGACCTCAGGGTATGAGGACGAAAACAATCGCACATGGTTGCACCTCATCATGGAGACAGAAGATGTCCTGAAAGTCCTGTTGCACCAGGTAGACATCCCCATTGAGGATATTGCACTCACCCCAAGCGCGCTGACCTCGTTCACCATGCCTTTGATGTGGACGCTCCACTCTGGTAGCCAGTACGTGGACAACATGCACAGGTTCTGGCGCATCGTGCGCCACGTAAAGGTGGATGGATTGGAGGAAATGATCCTTGAGCTGATGGAAGACTCATAGGACATGTGATGAGGTCCCTGGCTCTTGTCAACCTGAGCCCCAGTCCTGCTGGCCTGCTTGTGGGACATGTATAGTTCTGTTAACTTTTTACTAAGCTCCATTGTTCTATCTGCCATGCTCAAGTACAAGGGCACATTGATCTCTCTCTCTCTCTCTCCCTGTCTCTTCTCGTTCTTATTCTTCTTCTTGTTGTTGTTCTTCTTGTTCTTCTTGTTCTTCTTGTTCTAGTTCTCCTTCTTCTTCTTCTTCTTCTTCTTCTTCTTCTTCTTCCTTTTCTCCTCCTCCTCCTCCTCCTCTACCACCTCCTCCTCCTCCTCCTCCTCCTTCTTCTTCTTCTTCTTCTTCTTCTTCTTCTTCTTCTTCTTCTTCTTCTTCTTCTTCTTCTTCTTCTTCTCCTCCTCCTTTCTCTCTCTCTCTCTCTGTCTCTTTGTCTCCCTGTATGTCTCTGACTCTCTCCCTCTCTCTCAAATCAATAAAAGCATTTTGACCCAAGCTGGTGTTTATCAGTGGTTGACGGACGAGTTATGAACCCTGAGGTCACAGTTCAATTCCTGGTCCGGGCACAGACAAGAATTAACCAATGAGCCCTAGCTTGTTGGGTTCAGTGGATAGAGGGTTGGACTGTGGACTCTGGAAGGTCCCAGGTTCGATTCTGGTCAAGGGCACACGCTCTGGTTGTGGGCTCAATCCCCAGTAGGGGGCGTGCAGGAGGCACCCGATGTATGATTCTCTCTCATAAATTATGTTTCTCACTAACTTCCTGTATGAAATCAATCCTATATAATAAAAGCCTAATATGCTAAGTGTCCAGTCGACCAGTCATCTGTTCAACCCATCAAAGCATAATATGCAAATGATATACTAAGATTGCTTAACTGCTCACTATGACATGCATTGACCACCAAGGACAAGACATTCAGACTGGTAGGTCTGCTTGCTGCTGGGGTCTGGCTGATGGGGACTGAGTGAGATGGGCTGGACATGCCCTGGCGCCCTCCTATGGTCCCGACCCTGCTGCCCAACCTCCCATATCCCACCCCGGCCCCAATTGTGCTCTGTTGGGGTCCCTTGGCCTGGCCTGTGCCCTCTCATAATCTGGGACCCCTCAGGGGATGTCAGAGAGACAGTTTCGGCCGATCCCCGCAGGCGAGGCAAGAGGCACCACACTGGTGGACAAATTCGTGCACCGGGCATCTAGTAAAAATATATTAAACAGAGAAAGATAAAGAAAAAGAACTTAAGCTTGAAAATATTAGCCCAGCCCCAGTAGGCAAGGCTGGAAGACATCACTGGAAATAGTTTTCATTTCAATGACCAGCGTTCTCATTGTTTGATCTCCTGAAGTTCTTCAACCAATACTACCCTCTCCAAAAAAAGAATGAATGTTTGGGGGATTACAGGTATTTTATGCTGATCATCTCTTTCCTTTGATGAATTGCGAGGGATGCCAGGGCTCGTCTCCTGAAGGCTCGAACTGGCTCTCTGTATGACTTTAGCGTCTAGCTCTGGATGTATTTGGGTTTTTAATTGTGTTTAGCATTAAACAGCTCCAAACAAAGCCCGGCGATCATAAAATTTATCTAGCATCGCACCAGAGAGAGGCGGCTGGAGAGGGAGCTGGAGGGAGCCCCAGAAATCAATTTCAGGTCATCCATGGTTGCATTGAAGAGATCACTGACTGCTGATTAAATTCTCCTCTTGCAGGAAAGTGTTTGCAAATGCAAATTGAGACCTTTAACGCTGAAGACAGGGGAGAGTGAGGGTTCTGTTTCTAAGGTGTGTTTCTCATATTTAAAATATTGCACTTCCGGCCCAGCCAGCATGGCTCAGAGGTTGAGTGTCGACCTATCAACCAGGAGGTCACGGTTCCATTCCCGATCAAGGGCACATGTCGGCGTTGTGAGCTCCATCGCCAGCAGGGGATGTGTGGGAGGCGGCCGATCTGTGATTCTTTCTCATCATGGATGTTTCTCTCCCTCTCGATTTCCCTTCCTCTCTGAGTCAATAAAATCATTTAAAAAAATATTAGCAATTGTTGCATTCAGATGACATGCACATTGTTTTAAAACAGTTTATTATTTTTTTGGTTTAACATACCGGGTGGGTAGCCATTTAAAGATGATCTAGCGCACGAGCAGGTTTGGATCAGATGATAGAGCATCGGCCTGCGGACGGAAGGGTCCTGGGTTTGATTCCAGTCAAGGGCACATGCCCAGTTGCGGGCTCGATCCCCAGTGGGTGGTGTGTAGGAGGCAGCCGGTTCATGATTCTCTCTCATCATCACTGATGTTTCTATCTCTCTCTCCCTTCCTCTCTAAAATCAATAAAAATACATATATATTTTTTTATAAAAGAGCCCATGGACTCGAGATCGGTCATATGTACCACTGCAGGCACTATGCCACGTGACCACTTTAGTCTCGATTTCTTCGAGGGCAGTATGAGGGTGACATTTGTATTATGTTTTTATTTCCACCCCATTCTTCTTTTTTCTTTTTATTTTCTTCTCCTAAATGCCAACAGGCAGATGTCTGATATTTCCTATGGCACCATTCATTTTTCCTTCCTAATTGGGGAAGAACTTGCCTCAGTCCAGGTCATTGAGATGGGAGTTGTTTTTAATTTTTTTTCCAGAGAGGAATGGAGAGGTTAAGAGTTAGAAACATCCATGATGACAGAAACATGGTTCGGCTGCCTACTGCACATCCCTCACTGGGGATCAAGCCCACAACCTGGGCATGTGCCCTGGACCGGAATCGAACCCGGGACCCTTCAGTTGGCAGGCCAACACTATATCCACTGAGCCAAAACAGCCAGGGCCAGTTTGACTTTTTCAAAAGATGCAAATGCCTTGAAGAAGAACGAAGCATCTCAGCATTCATGTCACAGTGGGAATTACAACTCACCTCCCTATTCTTTCCACATTGTTCCTGTAAATGCAGACTCTGACGAATAATGAATCTTGTAGGTAAACAGCATGTTTGTGTAAGAATCCTAGGAACTAATTTTACAAGATATGAACTCTGACCTTCCCAGTTCTGGGAGATTTGATGACCTTCAACCTTAGAACAAGGAGGACACAATCTATGATGACGCACACTGGACTGACACCTGACCACTTGTAAGATCCTTATTGTATTGGACTGTGCCTGTCGGCACATAGAGACCTTCTCAAGCCCCGCCCCCTGACCTCTTTGCTCTGTTTGGCCTCTCCCTCCTTATAAAAGCCTCTGCCTGCACTGAGATGTGCAGATAGGTTTTGGAACGAGCTTCCCCCATCTTTTCAGGTTGCCGGCACCTGAATAAACCTCTTTCCTTCCTCACCACCACCTGTCTCACGGGACTAGTTTCTGGGGTGTGAGTCAGGGGAACCTTGTTTTTCTGGACAAATTCCTGGTACATGGACTCCCAGGAACCTGTGTATCATGGTCATGTTCATTCTTCTGCAGGTGACAGGGGGAAGCAGAGACCGGTCACAGAGGAAAGAAGTGAAGAACAGGCTTTTGCCTCCATTGCAAGAATAACCGATAAGAAAAGATGGATGGGAGGAGAAGGAGAAGGAGGAGGAGGAAAGATTGGGGATGGAGTCTGATCTGAGGGAGGAATTTAGACTTTGTAGACTGAAGTGAGTTTAGCAGCAAAACCATACAGCTCTTGCCAAGAGCATGGCTGAGGTTTGGGGAAGGGAGAGATCATTCTATAAATGATGTTATGAGAACTCAGGAATCCTACTTGCTGTTTCACCTGACTCTTAATTCCGGTTTGCCTGATCAGCTATCCCAGTATCTGTCTGACCCTGAATATTTTGGTCTTGCCTCTCTCTCCAGCACCTGAGAAGTAAGACCACTGTTAAGAAGCCCACCTGGACGCTGACATTAGCTTTGTTCCTCTGTCAGCTGTTAAAGGTAAACCATATTATTTGCATAATATTTGCGTGAGGTGGCTTATTCTATGGTTTGTGAGTTCCCTCTGAGATGATCAGAAAGAAGATGGTGTTTTCAGGACAAAAAGAAAAGTTGAACCAACTACAAAGTTTTAATTAAAAAAAAAAAAAGAAAAGAAAAGAAAAGGAAAGGAAAGAAAAGAGCCCAGCTGGCATGGTTCAGTTGTTTAGCTTAAACCTAGGAACCAGGAGATGTCGATTCGATTCCCAGTCAAGGCACAAGCCCGGGTTAAAGTCTTGATCCCCAGTAAGGGGCATGCAACAGGCAAAAAATCCGTGATTCTCTGTTATCATTGATCTTTCTCTCTCTCTCTCCCTCTCCCTTCCTCTCTGAAATCAGTAAAACTATATGAAAAAAACGAAAGAATAGTCATGGCACAGTCAAGTAGAGCATTGAGTCAATCCTATATAATAAATGGCTAATATGCAAATGGACCAAACAGCAGAAAGACTGGTCACTATGACACGCACTGATCACCGGAGGCAGATGCTCATGGCAGGAGCTGTCCACCGGTGGTCAGTGCACTCCAACAGTGGGAGCGCCAGTCACCCAAAAGCCAGGCTAAGAGCTGCTGAGCACAGGGGGTGATGGGAGCCTCCATTGCAGCAATAAAGCGGGCCTAAGCCATCAGTTGGACATCCCCTAAGGGGTCCCAAACTGGAAGAGGCTGAAGCGCTGACTGAGGGACCCCCCGCAAGTGCATGAATTTTGTGCACTGAGTCTCTAGTTATATTATAATAACTGTGTACGGTGTCAGATGGGTTTGAGATTCATTGCATGATTTGTTGGTCCATTACATAATGTCTAATCATTGGGGTGTACCCCTGACAGGAACCTAATGTTCTAAGTCAACTGTCATTTAAATAATGTTTTTAAAATTCTATAGGACCATGTTACCTGCAAGGAGTCATATTTCACCTTAAGTACGTTTTGTACAGATTGTACTAGAAGAGAGATCTAAAGCTAAAAAGAAAGAAAAGTTCAGATTTATAAATTTGCAAAATAAACCAAGGGCAACCGCAAACACAACGGTAAAAACCATAAAGATAAAAGTCGAGGTCAAATGCATTTGGAGACCCCATCCCCTGTCTTTCGATACCAGGACCGAAGTAGCGAGAGGCTCTGAGAACAGTGACTGTTGCTCCTTGGACCACGGAGGGGTCATGGGCCGAGCTCCTGTCGAAGGTGCACCTCACCTCCCACCCCATCTTCCTGAGGCGTGGGCCCTCGTGGTATGAGGACGAAAACGATCGCACATGGTTGTACCTCATCATTGAGAAAAAAGATGTCCTGAAAGTACTGTTGCACCAGATAGACATCCCCATTGAGGATAACGCACTCACCCCAAGCACGCAGACCTCGTACATAATGCCTTTGTTGTGGACGTACCACTCTGGTAGCCGGTACGTGGACAACATGTATCGGTTCTGGCGCATCGAGCACCATGTCAAGGTGGATGGAGTGGAGGAAATGATCCTTGAGCTGATGAAAGACTCGTAGGACATGTAATGGGGTCCCTGGCTCTTGTCAACCTGAGCCCCAGTCCTGCTGGCCTGCTGGTGGGATGTGTATAGTTCTGTTCACCTTTTTACTAACCTCCGTTGTTCTATCTGCCACCCCCTGCTGCGAGGGCACATTCATTTCTCTCTCTCTCTCTCTCTTCCTCTCTCTCTCTCTCTCCTCATTCTTATTCTTCTACTTGTTGTTGTTGTTCTTCTTCTCCTCCTCCTCCTCCTCCTCCTCCTCCTCATCCTTTCTCTCTCTCTCTCTCTCTCTGTCTCTTTGTCTTCCTGTATCTCTCTGTCTCTCTCCCTCTCTTTCAAATCAATAAAAGCATTTTGAGCCAAGCTGGTGTTTCTCAGTGGTTGAGGGACGACTTATGAACTCAGAGGTCACGGTTCAATTCCTGGTCCGGGCACAGACAAGACTTAACCAATGAGCCCTACCTTGTTGGGTTCAGTGGATAGAGGGTTGGACTGTGGACTCTGGAAGGTCCCAGGTTCGATTCTGGTCAAGGGAACACGCTCTGGTTGTCGGCTCGATCCTAGTAGGGGGTGTGCAGGATGCACCCGATGTATGATTCTCTCTCATCATTGATGTTTCTCCCTCCCTTCCTGTATGAAATCAATACTATATAATAAAAGCCTAATATGCTAAGTGTCCTGTTGACTGGTCATCTGTTCAACCAATGAAAGCATAATATGCAAATGATATACTAAGGTTGCTCAACTGCTCACTATTACAAGCATTGACCACCAGGGACAAGACATTCAGATTGGTAGGACAGATTGCTGCTGGGGTCTGGTTGATGGGGACTGAGTGAGATGGGCTGTACACAGCCTGGAGCCCTCCCATGGTCCCTCCCCAGCTGGTCAACCTCCCGAGTCCCTCCCCAGATATAAATGGAGCACCGGTGGGGTCCCTTGGCATGGCCTGTGCCCTCTCATAATCTGGGACTCCTGGGGGATGTCAAGAACCACTTTCGGCCGATCCCCACAGGCTAGGCCGAGGCACCACCCTGATGCACGAATTCATGCACCGGGCCTCTAGTAAAAATATATTAAACAAAGAAAGACAAAGAAAAAGACCTTCTGCTTGAAAATATTAGCCCAGCCCCGGTAGGCAAGGCTCAAAGACATCACTGGAAATAGTTTTCATTTCAATGACCAGGGTTCTCATTGTTTGATCTCCTGAGGTTCGTCAACCAATACTACCTTCTCAAAAAAAAGAACGAATGTTTGGGGGATTACAGGTGTTTTATGCTGATCATCTCTTTCCTTTGAGGAATTACGAGGGATGCCAGGGCTAGTCAGCTGAAGGCTCGAACCGGCTCTATGTGTGGCTTTAGCGTCTAGTTCTGGATGCATTTGGGTTTTTAATTGTGTTTAGCACTAAACATCTCCAAACAAAGCCCAGCGATCATAAAATTTATCTAGCATCACACCCAAGACAGGTGGCGGGAGGCGGGCCCAGGGTGAGCCCCAGAAATCAATTTCAGGTCATCCATGGTTGCATTAAAGAGATCACTGACTGCTGATTAAATTCTCCTCTTGCAAGACAGGGTTTGCAAATGCACATTGAGACCTTTAAGGCTGAGGACTGGGGAGCGTGAGGGTTGTGTTTCTAAGGTGTGTTTCTCATGTTCAAAATATTGCACGTCGGGCCCAGCCGGAGTGGTTCAATTGCTGAGTGTGGACCTATGAACCAGAAGGTCACAGTTCGATTCCCGATCAAGGGCACATGCCCAAGTTGGGGGTTCGATCCCCAGTAGGCAGCGTTGGGTTGCGGCCTATCCGAGATTCTCTCTCATCCTGGATATTTCTCTCCCTCTCCTTTTCCTTCCTCTCTGAGACAATAAAACCATTTTAAAAATATTAAGCAAGTGTGGCATTCAGATTAAATGCGCATTGTTTTAAAATAGTTTATTATTTTTTTTTTGGTTTAACATACCAGGTGGGTAGTCATTTAAAGACGACATAGCGCCCGAGCATGTTTGACTCAGTGGATAGAGCATCGGCCTTTTTTTTCAAATATATTTTTTATTGATTTCAGAGAGGAAGGGAGAGGGAGAGAGTTAGAAACATCCATGATGAGAGAATCATGGGTCGGCCACAACCTGCAAGTCCCTCACTGGGAATCAAGCTCACAACCTGGGTATGTGCCCTTGACTGGAATCCAATCTGGTACTCTTCAGTTCACATGCTGACGCCCTATCCACTGAGCCAAACCGTCCAGGGCCAATTTGACTTTTTAAAAGGGTGCAAATGCCTTGAAGGAGAAGGAAGCATCTCAGCACTCATGTCACAGTGGAAATTACAACTCACCTCCCTATTCTTTCCACATTGTTCCTGTAAATGCAGACTCTGACTAATAATGAATCTTGTAGGTAAACAGCATGTTTGTGTAAGAATCCTAGGAACTAATTTTACAAGATATGAACTCTGACCTTCCCAGTTCTGGGAGATTTGATGACCTTCAACCTTAGAACAAGGAGGACAAACTCTATGATGACGCACACTGGACCGACACCTGACCACTTGTAAGATCCTTATTGTATTGGACTGTGCCTGTCAGCACATAGAGAACTTCTCAAGCCCCGCCCCCTGACCTCTTTGCTCTGTTTGGCCTCTCCCTCCTTATAAAAGCGTCTGCCTGCACTGAAATTTGCAGATAGGTTTTGGAACGAGCTTCACCCATCTTCTCAGGTTGCTGGCACCTGAATAAACGCCTTTCCTTCCTCACCATCACCTGTCTCAAGGGACTGGTTTCTGGGGTGTGAGTCAGGGGAACATTGTTTTTTTTGGACACATTCCTGGTACATGGACTCCCTGGAACCTGTGTATCATGGTCATGTTCATTCTTCTGCAGGTGACAGCGGGAAGCAGAGACCGGTCACAGAGGAAAGGAGTGAAGAATGGTGCTTTGCCTTTAGATAAGAAAAGATGGATGGGAGGAGAAGGAGAAGGAGGAGGAGGAAAGATTGGGGATGGAGTCTGATCTGAGGGAGGAATTTAGACTTTGTAGACTGAAGTGAGTTTAGCAGCAAAACCATACAGCTCTTGCCAAGAGCATGGCTGAGGTTTGGGGAAGGGAGAGATCATTCTATAAGTGATGTTATGAGAACTCAGGAATCCTACTTGCTGTTTCACCTGACTCTGAATTCTGGTTTGCCTGATCAGCTATCCCAGTATCTGTCTGACCCTGAATATTTTGGTCTTGCCTCTCTCTCCAGCACCTGAGAAGTAAGACCACTGTTAAGAAGCCCACCTGGACGCTGACATTAGCTTTGTTCCTCTGCCAGCTGTTAAAGGTAAAGCATATTATTTGCATAATATTTGCGTGAGGTGGCTTATTCTATGGTTTGTGAGTTCCCTCTGAGATGATCAGAAAGAAGGTGGTGTTGTCAGGACAAAAAGAAAAGTTGAATCAACTACAAAGTTTTAATTAAGAAAAAAAGGAAAGAAAAGAGCCCGGCTGGCATGGCTCAGTTGTTTAGCTTAAACCTAGGAACCAGGAGATGTCGATTCGATTCCCAGTCATGGCACATGCCCGGGTTACAGTCTTGATCCCCAGTAAGGGGCATGCAGCAGGCAAACAATCCGTGATTTTCTGTTATCATTGATCTTTCTCTCTCTCTCTCCCTCTCCCTTCCTCTCTGAATCAGTAAAACTATATGAAAAAAACGAAAGAATAGTCATGGCACAGTCAAGTAGAGCATTGAGTCAATCCTATATAATAAATGGCTAATATGCAAATGGACCAAACAGCAGAAAGACTGGTCACTATGACACGCACTGATCACCGGAGGCAGATGCTCATGGCAGGAGCTGTCCACAGGTGGTCAGTGCACTCCAACAGTGGGAGCGCCAGTCACCCAAAAGCCAGGCTAAGAGTTGCTGAGCACAGGGGGGTGATGGGAGCCTCCATGGCAGCAATAAAGCGGGCCTAAGCCGTCAGTTGGACAACCCACAAGGGGTCCCAAACTGGAAGAGGCTGAAGCGCTGACTAAGGGACCCCCCGCAAGTGCATGAATTTTGTGCACTGAGCCTCTAGTTATATTATAATAACTGTGTACGGTGTCAGATGGGTTTGAGATTAGTTGCATGATTTGTTGGTCCATTATATAATGTCTAATCATTGAGGTGTACCCCTGACAGGAACCTAATGTTCTAAGTCAACTGTCATTTAAATAATGTTTTTAAAATTCTATAGGACCATGTTACCTGCAAGGAGTCATATTTTTTCTTAAGTACGTTTTGTACAGTTTGTTCTAGGAGAGAGATCTAAAGCTAAAAAGAAAGAAAAGTTAAGATTTATAAATTTGCAAAATAAACCAAGGGCAACCGCAAACGCAACGGTAAAAACCATAAAGATAAAAGCCGAGGTAAAATGCATTTGGAGACCCCATCCCCTTCTCTTTCGATACCAGGAACGAAGTAGCGAGAGGCTCTGAGAAGCTGTGGCTGTTGCTCCTTGGACCAAGCAGGGGTCAT
>NW_005876119.1:0-10597 GCF_000147115.1 Myotis lucifugus | reverse complement strand
TCCCTCCAGGATCCAGATTATGAGGACTTCCTCAGGCATCTAGAAAAAGGTGACCAAATGTTTCAATATTCACTTAAAATAACACAAGGCCCCAACCTACACTGTTGCCCATAGAAATTGGCACCAATGTTGATCCCAGGCCTCCAGAAATATAACATGCCCCTTTATCCTAGTTTCACTAAATTTACTTTCCTTTCTAGTAATATATCCCTCTACCTCACACAACCTAAAGTCCATTTTAACATCTTTCATAATCTTTACACAAGTTAGCAATTACTGTTTTTCTCTTTTACTCACACTTTTAGAGCAGGTACCCTTTCTTTTTTTTTTTTTTTTAAATTTCATAGAGGAAGAAAGAGGAAGAGAGGGATAGAAACATCAATGATGAGAGAGAATCATTGATTGGCTGCCTCCTGCACACTCCCCCCCCCCCCGCCCGCCCACTGGGGATTGAGCCTGCAACCTGGGCATGTGCCAGACCCAGAATCAAACCATGACCTCCTGGTTCATAGGTTGACACTCAACCACTGAGCAATGGTAGCCAGATGAGCAGGTAATTTTTTTTAAAATATATTTTTATTGATTTTTTACAGAGAGGAAGGGAAAGGGATAGAGAGTTAGAAACATTGATGAGAGAGAAACATCGACCAGCTGCCTCCTGCACACCCCCTGCTGGGGATGTGCCCGCAACCAAGGTACATGCCCCTGACCGGAATTGAACCTGGGACCCTTCAGTCTGCAGGCTGACGCTCTATCCACTGAGCTAAACCAGTCAGGGCGAGCAGGTAATCTTTAATGTTATTATATATCATTCTCACAAATTAAAAAATTACTTAAAAATATAGCTTCCTAGTGATGTAATAGTAAAAGTTAATTGGACATTGAGTCATTGTACTGTGGTTACTCTACACAATATTGTATGTATATTAAATTTTTGAAACTGGTATGTTAGATAGAATTTGTTCTGGGGCAGATAGCAATGACCTAAAAGCTTAGATCTGAAACCCATGACTTGGGATTTAGAATGTTATTTGGAACGGTACTGCGTGTTTTGTGTTTTCATTTGTTTTATGCTTTAGCATGGGAGAAATGAAGATTGGAGGAGAAGAGGATTTTGTGTGTGTGCAATAGAAGGATTCTAGGAGGTGTAAAGAGAAGGGAATTTTCCTGGCCCTTTTGCAACCTCTGACAGTAATCAGGTGGTCCTCATCATATAATGAGGACAGAGGACACTGGACTACAGTCTCTCCACAGGCTTGCCTAGGAGATGGTTTGTTTCCCAGCTCAACAGAGGAAAGGAAAGGAGAATAAAGCAGATGAATCGCTGAAACACAAAACAGGGAGGGGAGGTAAAGACCTCTTTCTCCCCCTGGCAGTTGGATTCCTCTTTTCTATAGAACATGCCTCCAAGGAATAAAACAGAGGTCACCGGAGGATCTTGTTAAGTGTGGTCTCCAATACAGTTAATGTGGGGGTGGGGCCTGAGATTCTGCAATTCTAACAAGCTCTCTGGTGATGCCCATGTTGCTAAGTAATAAACATCAAATTCACTCTTATTGCATTAGAGCCTACAATTAATTGGGTCCACTCTAACAAAGGCCTCTTTGTAACACGTCCTTAAATTTTCAATATTCATTTCCTAAGTCTGGACTATAACTAGGATTCCTGTCATCTCAGAATTGTTGATTTTATTTTTCATGTAATTGCTTGAGGCATTTCTTTCATGTCAAATGCTTTTTTTTCCCAATTCCTATCCAATAGGAAACATCTGTCCCTGTTTCTATTTATATCCACTTCCTCTGGAGAGGACTCTAAAACAAGAAAACCATTCTTAAGAGTGCAAATCTTTGGCAGAAGCAATGGCTCCAAATAGAGAATTGTGTTATGAAACTCAAAGGTATTTGGGTCAAGATTCTATGTTTGCTAAGATCCCTTAGCTTCTCAGTCCCCTTCTTATTAACCAAAAGTACACTTTCTTAGAGGACTAGGCCTTCCGGACCATCAAACCAGAAGTCACAGTAAAATCCGGCTGCGGTTAACTGCAGTTGACAAGCATGTTGTGGCTCTAACCTTAGACCCACACTGCTTAACCTTGTGACCTTGGCCAAATCCATGCATAGCTTCCAGACTGCCTAAACACCCATCACCTGATCCATTCCAAGGGAGCCCTGCCAGTTACTGTGCATGGGGCAGTGGGCAAATGGTGAATCAAAAGGATGTGGATTCAGAAGAGGGTGGATGAGCAGGGCTGGGCTGAAAAGAATACAAGTCAACTGAGCAACTGGGGCACCCCCTGCAGCCTGTGCAGGAGCCAAACCTAGACCCCTGAGGACATTCTTACTCCCCAGGCTACACCAGCCTGATCTTTGGATGGCTGATTTCCCAATGTGTAAGTTGCAAAATAATGCACTAGAATAGGGACCATGAACCCCAAATACCCAGAGAGATCAGAAGGTGATATATGAGGCAGAGTGGTCCTGAGACGTTAGAAAGTAGTGCCCTTTAAAGTAGTGAACTGTACCCACGCGGGCATGCCCTGCCCAAAGGCCCTAGGCACTTCCTGCTGCCAGCAAATGGAGCCAAATCTAACCTTTAAAAAAACTTCCTGATTTTAAAAAGGGCAGCAAAAAAGTTCAATTTCTAAACATCGCGCAGGCCAAGTAAAACAGCCTCTGGGCCATCTAGGGCGACGGTTTGTCATCCCTGCCCTAGCGATGTCCTTGCTTCTGGAAGGCAGAGGCCAAGTTCCAGCCATAAGGCAGTGCCGCAGTCCCTCCTCATGGTAACAGCAAGCGCAGTGATCTCACTCTGTATCTATGAAATGAGGAATAACTAAACCTAAAATTGCTTTCAGTTGTAAAATTCTAGGATTCCAAATCGTATGTTGATGAGATCATCATCTTGAACTCTCAGCTCCTCTGTGGTAAGTACAAGCTATACTCAATATGCAATCCTTTCCTCAGCCTCCGATGAGAAGGAAATAACGAAATGGGCAGCTTCTTGCACTAGGTTCTGGAAACTCCACCACAAAAGATGCAACTGCCCGCAAGTGGCTGCAGTTTATTCCAAGAGTTGTTCTTAGATAAACAATCCATGCTTGTGCAATTATTTCTTGGCAAAAACAACCTAAGGTTGTACATACTGCACTGGTTTATAATTTAGGAGGATGCATTTCATTTTATGACTCAACAGCCACCACTGAAAAATAAATCATTGAAAAGGTAGTCAAACGGCATGTAATGGTCACATACACAAGGAAGAAGGGAAAAAATGCTCCGCAAGCCAGGCTGCTTGGAAGCTTTGATGATAAAATCTTCTTATGGTTTAGGAAATGCTACTTATCCCTGAGCAATCGGACAGCAAGACTTCAAATATTAATATAATCAAATATTCCCAAAGCTACAACTGAGCCCTAACCTCTCTAAGTCCCTCCAACCCTTATTTCCAGCTCTTTGAAAGACATATCTTGGAATTATTTATATTCTTATGTTTCAAAACTATTCCTGTGCCCAGTCCTGCCTGTTCTCTTCTTAAATGTTCATAAAATGCAAAGCTCACAATTTTACTAAACAAGAGTTTTGGGCGCTCCTCCAAACTCTCCTGTGTATCTTCAAAACCACCAAACTACCCTTTTCCATTTCTTCATGACTAGAATATTATCATGGCTCCTAGCTGGTCTCCTAACCAGGTGCTCTCTTTACTCCAATACGCCCACCGAAAGATGCCCAGACCACCCTCAGCAAGTCAGTTTTTCCTACATGTTAGTCTGCTGCAGCACCCAGGCTGGTATTGGGATCGCTCCAAAAACCTAATCTCATCAGCCTGGCCTTCAAATTATTTCCCCAACTCAAATTTGCCTGCTTAATCCTTCCTGTACACCTTCCCACATTCACACCCATGAATGCCATGTCTACAAAGATAGGGTGTAGACACACACTTCGAATAATTATAAAGGCAGTGTGTATTAAAATACATTTCATTTTCAAAATTGAGCTACCGGCTGTTAAAGTGTGTATACATTTTTTGGGGACACCCTGTATATCTGACATCATGGCTGTACTGAGCTAGTATCTGACTATAATATTATAGTATGGAGTAAAGTGAGGGGTGCAGAGTATACAGTTAAGTGTCAGCTATTGTCTGTTTTTCTTTTCTACAACACAGCATGAGCTCCTCAAGGACAGAATCTTCGTGGCTGACTTCCCAGAAAAAAAGAGAAGGAAGTCTCCGTAACATACCGCAGGAAGCCAAAACATGGCTGTTCCCAGCCTGGGGCCAGCTGAGCTTTTATCGTGATTACTATTCACGAATAAATATGTGATGCCTGGCTCACCTCTCCATCGACATTCTGCAAACCATACTGCTCACAGATGGAGACCAGCTTCTTTCGGTTCAAGTGACCATCACGGGTAATCCCCAAATCTTCACAAACCTCCTGCAGTTTCTCTTCTATCCAGTCTTGGGGAGGGGCAGACCCACTCTGGGAGGCATTCAAATCATCTGGGTTCCAAAATCTTAGCTGGCCTGAAATAAAAGCATACATTGTGTTGTCTCCAAGGGGATTACAAAGGAAGAGACCTATCCTCAAAGAAAAAAAATGTGCTTTTTTGAAAGTAAAAATGATAAAAAAAGACTATGAATGCTGATTTCATTTTGATTTAATTCTGAAGTTCAAATGCAATGGAACCACTGGTTCTCGGGCTGCCCCTAGGGCAATCAGGCATTTTTTTATTTTGTTCACTGGCAGTCATACCCGTGGAAGAAGTATCTCTCGTGCAGCCATGCCTAGGGTCTAGTCCTGTATCAGTACATCGGAAAACATGTATAGCCTCAGGCTTTGGTGACAGCGGGAGAGAAGGCTGGGTGAGAGGCATTCCACGGAGCTTTATCCACCCTGCCTCAACTAGGGCTCCATTATCATCTTCATGATCTCCACTCTCGTCTGGTCTAAGCACTAGAAAGTCTAGTCTGGCACTGCTTTTACTGAGAAGAAAATAATTTCATGATAAATATCATTAAAAAATCATGTCTCAAGATTAGTTTGTTCCAAAATCTTTACACCTATGAATATTCTGACCGGCAAAACAGTCCAACTCCAAAGAATAAAAGGTTGTGAGCTGCAAGTTATTAATTATCTACATATTAAGAATAACTTCTATGTAAAGACTTAAGGACAAAACTACTCATTTAAATAACAAAATTTATCTTCTATTAAAAGTTCTCACTTCTAGTTCCATTTTCGACTCACCCATTTATTAGAGAGAGTCTTTAAAGTCATTACTTAAACATGAGATAATCGCTGGCACAATTTTGGTGCCTGGAAGAACTTGGAGGGTTGAGAAGAGCACTTAGTGTTATTTATCGAAGAGATTAAGCCCATTACTGCTGTATGTTTCCAGGCCGGAGACCTAGAGAACATGCTGTAATTGCACTGAAGTACAGATCACCTGCCTGCCAGGGCGGGCTGTGCAGCCAGCTGAGGTTCTGTCAGCTGGGCCACAGTGCCATCTGCTGGCCAGAAGATCAACATGTTTTGATTTTTTTAAAAATTGAATTTATTGGGGTGACATTGTGCTTAATAAAACCATACATGTTTCAAGTGATTTTTCTTAAATACATCTAAAACTTGTCGAGAGATAGGTCACTATTTAATTCAGGACTATTCACAGATTAATTTCGAAGTCTATATAAGAGAGTAATTAACCGTAGTGAAATTCTACGTCTTAGTTCTCCTATCTTGCATGATGTTAAAAGTTAGTATTTTAGAACTATAAGCTGTCAATTGGGAATGAATGTGCGTTGCTGCTGTTCTTAAGGTTACTTCTCAGCTGGCCTCCAGCATGCGAGGCTGTTAGAAGAAGGCCAGGAGACGCAGGAAGGGGGGTGTGGAGAATGCCCGTGACGGCAGCCCGTCCTTCCCCGACACACACTCAGCTCCTACCTTCTGCTTCGTACTCCTCGCTGGGTTGCGTCTTCCAGTGCTAGAGAAGGCAAGAGAAGAAGATCAGTGCCCCTGAAAGCATCATCTGCGTGAGTCACATGACCCAGGACCCCCTAGGGCAGTGATGGAGAACCTTTTGAGCTCGGCGTGTCAGCATTTAAAAAACCCTAACTTGCCGAAACCAGTTTGGCTCAGTGGATAGAGCGTCAGCCTGCGGACTGAAAGGTCACAGGTTTGATTCCGGTCAAGGGCATGTACCTTGGTTGCGGGCACATCTCCCGTGGGAGATGTGCAGGAGGCGGCTGATCGATGTTTCTCTCTCATCGATGTTTCTGACTCTCTGTCTCTCTCCCTTCCTCTCTGTAAAAAATCAATAAAATATATTTAAAGAAAAAAAAAAAGAAAAACCCTAACTTAACTCTGGTGCCGTGTCACATATAGAAATTTTTTGATATTTGCAACCACAGTAAAACAAAGACTTATATTTTTGATATTTAGTTTATATATTTAGATGCCATTTAACAAAGAAAAATCAACCAAAAAAATGAGTTCGCGTGTCACCTCTGACACGCGTGTCATAGGTTCGCCATCACTGCCCTAGTGCTTTCTCCTCAACCAGCCTCCTAAGAAACAGCACACAGCCCTCTGCAGCGTTTCACCAAGGAGCTGCCTTTCACAATTGCGAAGTCGCTTATTCCACAGCACAATCTGCCACAACCAGTAAAACCACGCCAGAGAAATATTCAGATCCCACCGACCAATGAGGGTTTGAACGCACACATGGATGAATGTGTTCCTCAACAGATGTGTACTGGGTGCCAGGGATTTTGCTCCATCTCTGGAATACAACTATGAAGAGGATGAACATATTTCTTGCCTCGAGAAATTTACATGTTAATGCAGACATGCAGGCAAAACATAACAAAAACCAAAAAAATCAAACCAGGAAGTACAATACGGTAGTATATTAAGTGCTATGATGGGCAAGTTCAAGATGCTATGAGGGTACATGGGATCCTTCAGACTTGGGAGATCTGGGTAGACTTCCTAAAGAACCAATTATCTAAACTGAGACCTGAAGGATGAGCAGGAGACAGCCAAGTGAAAAGTAAGGAGCAGTTACTGTGTGCTGAAGCATGGAGGCAGGAATGAGCCTAGTGTGTTTGTGGCACAGTAAGAGGGTTCAGATGCAATCCCAAAAAAGGTAGGCTAGAAAGGTCAAATATACATGGCCAGTAACTTACACTAAAAGCAGTGACATTTCTCTGCCCTGGGCCATTTTACCCCCTTGGCATATGCTATGTTACTACTACTGGGTCTTTTCCACGTCACAGCATAGAGTTGTGGTTTGTGTTGGTGCAACAACTGCACTTGGCCAAGGCCACAAGTCAGAACCCCAATCCAGGCGTTGCTCCACTGGCCAACACGGCACAGGTCTGCTCCAACCAGGGCAACGAGTAGGTCCGCAGTGGCCTTGACCTCAGCAGTGAGCTGCCTAATCACTGCTTTTGGGAGGTTCTACAACCATCGCAGGAAAACTCACTGAGGAAAAAAAAGGTGCAACTCCCCCCCTACCCCCACTTTCAAAACCTGGCTGCTGTCTCAGCAAAGAGCCAACTTTAGGAATGAAGCTGCTTTTGATGTGTTACCAGGCCCACTCTCTGTGCTGGCTGATTTCTTAGAATCCTGAAACACACTCAACAGGAAAAAGAGCCTCGTTACTCCTGTCTCCAGAGCTTGGATTGCTCACAGCAGGTAGTGTGCAACCTACGACTCTTAGATTACAGGTTGACTTTCAGGAGCGTGTTCAAGTTGATATGAGTAAGCACACCTACTTTGTTCCTCTCGATACTCAGTCCTCTCCTCTTAACTGAAGGACAGCCATCCAACAGGGCGTCACAGTTCCATACTTTAGTTAGAAACATACTGAAGATAACACCAATTCAAAGAGTTCCCCAAATTTTCCCCAAATTCTGAACTGAAAGCACACACTGACAATGCTGAGATGGATCATTCCTGCCATACAGAAAAGACATCCAAAGGCAGTAACTCAAAATACATAAGTCACGACAACTCATTCAGGTTACAACTGGAACTCACTGATACACATGGTATCGGTGGAAACTGAATTAGGGTGCAATGTGATTTTTGCTTGTTTGTTTGATTACAATTTTATCAGCCCACATTTCCACATAAAGACATTTCCAGCCTGGCGGATGTCCACGCATGGTGGGTGTGGGGAGGGAGCAGTGGAGTAAATAGTCCTCCACATATTTTCCGATATTATTTTTTGGGGCAGAACTCAACTGTTTGTATATTAAAAGTTTTAAATCAATAAAGTCCCATTAATGAAAGCACCCTGCCTGTCTGTCCTTCCCTATTTATTTCCTCATCCAACAGAGCAAATTATTTATTTACTAGAGGCCCGTTGCACGAAATTTGTACATGGGTAGGGTCCCGAGGCCTGGCCAGCGATTAGGGCCGATTTGGACCTTCTGGCTGCTGGCCAGGGCCTTCCTTCTGGCTGCCAGCCGGGCATTCTTTCATTCTGCGCCACCCCCTGGTGGTCAGCGCACATCATAGCAAGCAATCGGTCTCCTGGTTGAACTTCCATGGGACAATTTGCATATTAGGCTTTTACATATATAGATTTTTATTTTTTCAGAGCAAATGATTTAAATTCTCATACTACTTGGGCACTCCAAATGGGAAAACTCATTCAGTATTTTAAGTTGGACACACCCAAAAATAAAATCCATTAAATCCACCTACAGCAAGTAAAAATAGGTTTCTATGGTCTAAGAATCATTTTGTTAGAATATAACCTAACAACTCACAAGCAGGGGATGGTTTTAAACAGCACAAACTGACAGGAGAAATGGCAAGATGAATAGCACTAGGTATGAATAATAAAAGGAGCTCCACTGGGATACAGCTGGAAAAATGCAAACACACCTTCAAAAAACCCTTGGTAACAATTCCTAAAGCAACAAGGTGTGTATCTTGCTACATAAAAGTTTATTGTTTACCTTTGCTCACTTCTCAATGCATTTTAAAACAGCGAGCAATTAGTTCAGAGGAGCAAGAGGCTACACTATTCTGTCTCCAACATCTCCCGAGGCATGGGACTGGGGGCCTGTATCTGATGCAATCAATCCCCAAGGTGGTTCTTCCCTGCACCTTCTTTCCCTGACTCTCACCCTAACTAATAAGAGATCGAGTTGTGGGGGTTACTGCATGGACGTAGGAGCTGGACTGCCAGGCTCTGAATCCTCGTTTACCTACCAGGTTGGGTTTGGACAAGTCTCTTAACCTCTTTCACCTCAGTTTCCCATCTATAAAATGGGAATAAAGTAGGACATATTTCACAGAGCTGGGTAAAATGCTTAGAATTGTTCCTGGCACATAATAAGCACTATATAAAGTCTTATTTTTATTGGACATGTGTTTATGTAATACATAGCAAATGTATGTTTGCAATTTTTTTCATTACATTTAAACTTAAAGCATTAATTTGGGTGGCCCTGGGGAGGTATCATTATTCGTATCAATTTGTAAGAAAAATGCCAAGTGTCCAGTAAATATGCACAGAATACAAACAGACAATTTGCATAAGAGGCAACACAATTAAACAAATGCCAAAAGCAGCATTCTTAAGATAGCCTAACCCAGTGGCACCAGGTACAGCGCAACCTCCTAAACCCCAGGGAAAGGTTCATTTCCACAGCAATCAAAGAAGTAGAAATGAAACCCAAGGAATCGTTTTGTTCCCATTGAATTAGAAAAGTAAGATGGGACTCCTATTACCATCAAGACCATAATTTAAAATAGGCCTGTTTATATGTTACTGGTAGCAGTGTAAATGGATATTACCCTTTTAGTAAAGCAAATGACTTAATGTATCAAAATCCATAAAAATATTTATACTCTTTGACTCAATAATTTCATATGGTAATAAAACCAAAAGAAGAATAAAAACATAGACATAAATATATACATTTAGCATTTTTTTTTTTTGGTAAGAGCACAATATTGAAAACAATTTAAATATTCAACATTGGGGCATAAAAGTATAATGATCTATCATAACAGTCATTAAAAGAATAATCATAAAACCATGGAGGAGCATGGAAAAATGTCTTATGAAATGTTACATGAAAGACCACAACAAAAATGCTATCTACACTATGATTACCGCTGGCAAGAATATTTACACAATTAGACAAAGACTGGAAGGAAATAGGGACAATGAAGTAGATACATTTGCTTGACAGACTATGAGAAACAATCTTATTTCCTTTACTGTTATAAATGTTGTTTATGCAACATAAATAGGTACAACTTCACCATTTCTTCAAATTCTCACTGAATTTCCTGTGACATGGGGGTGGGAGAAAAGGAAAGTCCGCTCCCGGTGGTATTTACAATGCAGTACCTGTGGTGTCCTCTAGCGCTGTGGCCCATGATGGAGAGAGACGGCGTGGTGGGAGGCCAAGTGCTGTTCAGGAGGGTAAACCCAGCTGGAACCAGTGCTGCCTCCGCTTACAGAGTGTGGAAAGATCAGGGACACTCATGTGAGGCCTACCTTGGGGGCTGTGAGCATGGCCATCCAAAAGAGGCATTCTTAAGCTAGCCTAACCCAGTGGCCTAGGAACA
>NW_005876118.1:0-10597 GCF_000147115.1 Myotis lucifugus | reverse complement strand
ATCTAGTTCAAGTTCACAGAGCTAGGAACCGGACTCACCATTGTGATTGCTGAATATCTCACTTTCCATCTTCCTTTTGCATGTGACCTAGGTTAGGACTTCCAGTCCTTTTCAACATGAAGCTCAGAAAAATAATTACTATGAAAAGAAAAAGCAATCAGAAACAAAATGCTGGGTTTGGGTTGACTCATAAATTCCACCACATAGGGATAAAACTAAGGACTTTTTCCTGAGCCTCTGCAAATGATTCCAGTAGTTCAGAGGCCCTTTTGAACAAGAGGTTACATGGATTGAGTTTCAAAGAAAAGAATGTCAAAAGAAATCTTCCAGATGAGAATGGCCTCCAGATGTGAACATTGCTCTTCCAGATGTGTGGAAGTATGGGGTGGGGGCAATGGGGGAGTGAGATGCCTCACATGTCTGCAAAATGAAGTGGAAAAACATCTCTCAGCCACAGGGGAAAGTAGGACAAAGGGAAGAGAAATGAAACGAGAGAAACAGAATCCAAGTTAAACCCTTCAATGTGGGATCATGCTAACTGGAAGGAATCATTCCCACGTGGGCTGACATTCTAAATATGCGGTCAACATCGAGGCCACGCCTCAAACTGTGCTGCTAGAGAGGAAACTCAGAGGGTATTGTGCCTGCAGGAACTCATGCTCCTCTAAGCGGATCTGATTCGCCCTTTAGAGGAATTTCCCCGTGAACTGTCCAAACTGCAGAGCAGGCTGGACGGGCTTTGAGTCTTACTCTCGGGAGAAGAGAACTGAGGCCAGAAATGCGGAAGGAGAGGGAGCCAGCAACTACACAGTCCTTTCTTTCTTCAGCTTCTGAATCAGCAACTCATTCTTTCGGGGATCACCTGTTTTGTTCCTTTACAATGGCTAGGAAGTCCCATGTTTCACAGATGAGTAAATCTGAAACCACAGAAAACAGGCTTTGTGGCCAAGTGACCATGGTTTGTCACATTTCTGAAATCTGAGCCATTGTCAAACTCCCGGCTGCATGGAATGAAACCCCTTTATTTTCCTCTGTTTAGCATCTTCACCCTTTCCAGAAAGATTGGTCAAATTACTGCTCCCACACATTCCTCTTCTCCCAACCCCTAATTTCCATGTCATTCTGGACATGTGATTTTTATTCTCTCGTCTATATTTTTCAACGACACAAATAACTCATTCTTTGCTGGTCCCACTGGTGGCGGTCCACATTTTTACCTCCCTCTAAGGTTTTCAGTATTTAAAGAACATATGCCAACAAAATTGGTAAATTTAAGTTGCTAATTATTTGTGTCATTCAAACATGTGCACATGTAACAATGCCTATATACCGATCACACATGTACAAGTCATAATCTCTGGCTAATATGCTAATAATGCAATTAATAATTACCAACATGTACAAGTTTACTAGCTACCTTCTGTTTTCTTATGTGGGACCTACTTTTTCTCTTTGATCTGCAGCTTAACACATTTCTCAAAGCTTACACTAGTCAGAAGGTAGATTATCCAAGTAAAAGGTTCTGAGATCATTGCAAGGGGAACGCATCAGTGCATCCTTGGTACATGGATATACGTCTTTGCTCTGGGAACAAGTACCAGGAAGTACAGTTGGTGATCATCACCACCAACATCATCACCAACACCACCATCATCATCATCATCATTTGCTAATTTTGAGTTCTTTATTTCCTTTTATTCTAATTGGAGTTGAATTTTCAAGCTACTGTTTAGGCCTGATTCTGAGCAAATTTTGATATTCAATTAGTATCGGATTCCATTTTATAAAATTGATTCTGTCCTGACACACTAGAATGTACTTCCATAAATTTGTATACTTAAACCCACTTAGAATTGGTTTAAAGCTTAAGAGGATAAGTGAGCTAGGTTTTGTTCAGTCTGTGGTTTAAAAAAATGTATACACTTCACTCTGACTTTTAGCTACAAACTTGGTATATTTCATGCCTTTGAATCAAATAGATTCTGTTTGGCATTTGTGGTGGCAAGTTATTTAGTTCTTGTGAGTTGGTTGTATCATCATCTTTTAAAAAAATTCCAGAGAGCCTGGTGCTACCATGATCCTCTTTTGCCCCCAAATGCTGCACCACAGGCCTTGAATCATTACATCCTGCGTGAGCGTCAGGGTCATACAGACTGTCTTCTGCCTTCTTATCTAGGCTTTTCCCACACTGCCTCGCTGTGCCACACATCCACTCCAGGAGAGATGGTGTTTAAAAATTTTAAAAAAATCTTTTTCAATTAGAGTTTACATTCAATATATTATTTTTTAGTGGTTTTAGGTGTACATCATAGTGTGAAGACAATCATTTACTTTACAAAGTGTTCCTTTGCTATTTCAAGTACCCACCTGACAGCATACATAGTTGTTGCAATATTATTGACTATATTCCCTGTGCTGTACTTTACATCCCCGTGACTATTTTGAAACTACCAATTTGTACTTCTTAATCCCTTTACCTTTTCACCCAGTCCCTCAACCCTCCTCCCTTCTGGCAACCATCAGTCTGTTCTCTGTATCTATGAGTCTGTTTCTATTTTGTCTATTCATTTACATTGTTCTTTAGATTCCCCGTATAAATGAAATCATATGGTATTTGTCTCTCTCTGACTGACTTATTTCACTCAGCATAATACCCTCCAGGTCCATCCATGCTATCACAAATGTTAAGATTCCACATTTTTATGGTCAAATAATACTCCATTGTATATATAGGGTGGGACAAAGGTAGGTTTACAGTTGTGAGCACACAAAATATAGAGTTTATCCTTATATAATTATTTATTAATTGTTGTATTATTTTCCATATGAACAACTGTAAACTTATTTCTGTCCCACCCTGTATGGACCACAGCTTTCGAATCCACTCGCCTGTTGATGGGAACTTGGGTTGCTTCTATATCTTGGCTATTGTTGATAACGCTGCAGTGAACACAGGGGTGCATAGATCCATTGCACTTGCTTCCCTGATTCTAGCTGGTCTTTTCAGAGAGAAGGCAAATGGCTTTTCTCCTCTCACAATGCAGGTCCCTGCTGGAGAGAGGATATCAACTGTGTCCTTTGCAGCAAATCATACCTCAGCAGTGACTAAAGATAAAAACCTAGCCCTTGTTTTTGGAATCCAAAGGATGTAAATGACATTTGGAATGTTCCTTTCTGTTGACTTGCCCTCCACCTTTCAGGTAAACCTTTCTGTTATGCTTAGCTCTGCCCTCTTGCTTGTATGTGTTCATTCTTATCTTTTGGTAACTTGAGCTGGAGAAAATGCCTCAGGAATGACTGCTCTCCATCCATGAGTTCTTTTCTGCATGCTGTGCACCTGGTCCTCTCATATTAATCTATTAGATTACATCTACATTTGTTGCACGCTTATGTGCCAAGCAGTTTACTTACATTGATCACATTTATTGTTACTTACAACCAAATCAGCTAGATAGTATTGTCTCCATTTTACAGATGAGGAAACTGAGGCTCAAAGAGGCTGAATCCCTTGCCCAAGACCAATTAACTAAAAATCAGATTAAACTGCTCTGTCTGATTCTAGAGCCTCATCTCCAAGGACATTAGTTCTGATTCAGGTTACCCCAGGAGGTCCTCTGTGATTTCAAGAAATCCTCAAATGCCCCAACCAATCTACTTGAATTCATTTTATTAATAAACATAATGATGCCTATATGTCTCATAGGTGTGTGATGAAGTGAAAAGAAGGAGACAAGTATGTCAAAGCTTGAAAGGTTAGAAATCACCCTCTCTATATTAAAAGGAAGACTTCAGGTAAAAAAAAGTAGACGTTTCCCTTAGAATGACTTTTGCCATGGGTGTGTGAACCTGCCACCACCCTTTTCAGTGGGTAGATTGATTTAATTCTGTAGCTGAACCTGATTGGGGAGATTCCTTTCAGGTTCATGACCCTGCTCTTGGAGATGCAGAATCTGTAACTGCTAGGCCCTGCATGATGGAGCAAAAGGCTGGAGTTATCAAAGTGAGATAAAACAGGATCAAGGACTTGATACTCATTTTATAGAACAATTGAAAATGCAGATATTCATTCTAGAACTTGTAACAAGGTAGTGTTTCTATTAAAAAATGTATAAACCATTTCCCCTCAAGTTTATTTTCTTGGGCATGCCCCTGACACCTTCAAGAACAACCTCTCTTGGCCACCAGAGGACAAGTCTATGTCTGTATACAGTAGAAGCATGGTTGAGGGAGGTTTATACCCTCAATGTGCCTCCTTCCGTAGAGTACTTGAGGCACACCAACAAATGTGAGGCACCAGCAGTGCTGTTGTTCCCAAGGATGACAATTGACGTGCTCCAATGTGCTCCTGGAGCTTGGCAGACCATCCTGGGGGTATAGAACGAGTCCTCTGAAAGTCACAGTATAACTCTGCAGTCTGTCCTATCATGAGAAATGGTGTTACCGGAGGTTGCACAGAAAACTGTACTTATGGCATGGAGAAGACTACTGAATTCAAAAAGACTGTGGAGAAAAGGGGTTTAATTTCTTAGCCCTCAAAATAAACTTTTAGAAAAGCGCCTTTTCATGTTGTTGTTGTTGTTTTTAATTAACTGCACATAAAGGAAAGAAGGCCACACCTTTCCCAGGATCCCCTTTTTGGACGTTTTCCCTTAGAAAAGGGTCAGTAAATAAACATGAAACCACTAGAGAATGACATGGAGTATGTTATCAAAATGGCAAAGAAAAGAGGATGAAAGGAGCATGGAAGGGAATGGATGTCAGTCTCCAGGCAGTGTATCATGGCCCTAGTTTGTGTGGAGGATAGTGAAGATTGGTTTGGAGAGTAGGGGAGGTCACATGGAGATGTTATTGTTGATACAAAGGGGTGAGAATCTTCAAAGTGAATAGAGGGCGGGGTAATACAGGAACATGATTGGAGCCATGGGGCCATGTCGTGGTAAACCAGGTGATAATGAGGTTTAAGGGGTGTGTGGAGTGGGAAAGTAAGGAGCCATATACAGGTCCTTGAATCAGATATAAAATGAACTGTGAAGCCAATTATTCTGAGCAGCTACTTGTGGTATCACTTAACAGAAGAAAACAATGAAAGCCAAAGTAACCCCTAAGAAGATAGCTCTAGTAGTCCAGCATGAAGAAGCTTGGAGATGAACTAGTGTTGATACATTTGGAATGGAGAAAAATAGCTCAAAATAGGAAGCAAGGCAGAGGAACAATTAGCAGGATTCAGAATAAAAAAGGCTATGGGATTGGAGGAGCGATACTGAATGTATTTTTGGTGAATCT
The DNA here is from genome assembly GCF_000147115.1 of Myotis lucifugus. Lineage (NCBI taxonomy): Eukaryota > Metazoa > Chordata > Mammalia > Chiroptera > Vespertilionidae > Myotis > Myotis lucifugus. The sequence goes on along the minus strand of NW_005876118.1, from coordinate 5,314 downwards.
TGGGATTTTTTGAGCTAGAAAAACCCTTAGTTCAATATCCAATATCCTTCTTTTACAAATGAGGGAACGAAGATCAGTAAAGAAGGTGTACCTATAGACATCCACAGGGGCCAGTGAAGCTCAATTAGGCCTGTATACTTTTTAGAAAATAACATAAACATATTTTAGGATTTAGACACAGAAAATTCCATGACATAATTGGGAGATGGAAGCAGAAGAAACAGAATGTCAGGTTTGGGTTCATGATTTCCGCAAGCTGATTTCAGAAATTTGACCCCTAATCAGCCCTGATCCTTGGAGAACTTTAGTGGATAGAGAGTTGCATTGGGGCCAGTGTGGATGGAGAGAATCAGGGCATCAAACAAACAAATAAAAATAACAACAAAAAACCTTTGGAAAACATGGTAAGTTGAGAACTGGTAGGATCCTGGAGCTACCCCCTGCTCCAGGGGCTCCAAGATCTGGGAATGGTTTGAGTGACTGGATCGTTTCTAGTGGGGGACCATTCCAGTCTGGGTCACCCAGCTCCCACCTAGACTCACATCAGCTTCACACACTGTGTGATTATCCATGATGCTTCAGTCAGCACCAACTCTTCACATCACATTATATCCACACACAAAAAAAGAAAAAAAAAGGAAGAACTTTCCCATGGACTAGGAATGCATTTCATTTAGCTTCATTTAAAATACACTGTTAGAATTGTGCTCCACAATTCTGCCAAATACTATAAATATGGAGAAGTCACAGTGGCCTCCTACACCCACGAAGAGACCAGTTTTTGGATGGATAACAGACAGGGAGAATTTTAAGTACATCCTGTCCCATTAAAGCTACCCCCCACCCCCCAATTCTGTTCTCCTTCCTTCTTCTGTTCCCTCCTGCTCACCAACCTGCCCTGTCCGAACCCAACAGAAAAACTAATTGACATGAGGGTTGAGCCTGGGCAGAGCTGAAGATTTCTTCTTTCTCTACCTCAAAGTGCTGTAAAACCTTCCAACTGTAAGGGAATACCACCACCGCGCCCCCCCCCCCCCCCCCCCCCCCATCCCGTGCCCCTCAGCTCTCCTCTGGGAAACAGGAAACTGCCTGGGCTGTGAGGATCCTGAGCCAGGAAATTGGTCTTTGCTGCTCTGGCTACCTTCCCCTCAGGTTCTTCCTGGCCATTCAACACAGTTAAAAATAGTAACCACCAAAACCAGAAGAAAAGATGATTTCACTGTCTACCCACGGCAACTCGTGGCCTGATTTGGGTGGTGGCAGATGGAACTAATCCTTTGACTTGGCACCTGGAGGATTTTCTTAGGGTCAAGGCCGGCCCTTCCCTCAAGATTTCAACACCTGGTGCTCCCCAAAGAGCCAGCCCATCTCGGGAGGACTGTGAATCAGGCAGAGCTGGCTCGTCACACATGTACTTGTACACACACGTGTGCACACACGTGCACACGCAGACACACGGAGGGTGAGATTGCCACGGAAACCAGTGACTTCCCTGGGCACAGCCTGTGTGCACAGTGCAGACAGCACACACCCATCCTGGCTCCTGAAGGCAAGGCTGGGGCAAACCTCTTTGTGTTTTGAGCCAGTCACTCCTGCTGGTCTGGGGCATGTGCATCCTCCCCTGAACCTGTACAACATGCAGAATCCCACTCTTAGCATTAGGGAGCTGTCAGAGTGACAGGGACCAAAGGGACCCAGTGGGCTTCCAAGGCAAGGAGAAGAGAAAAATAATATGCGAAGGCACAGGGGCCACCAGCAGTTAATTTTCAGGAATAAAGGAGATTTTTTTTTTTTAACCATGAAGTAGCCCACCTCCACCTGCTGCCATGCAAATTAAAATTTTCAGAATGGAGGCAAATTCACAATGATGAGAAGATACAGGTAACCCCACTATAGGGCAGAGGGCCTTCAATTTTGCTTAATTTTCTACACAGTTAATCAGGCAAGTGGGTTTGAAAATAACTTCTATCTAGCCTAGCCAGTGTGGCTCAATGGTTAAGTGTCAGCTCATGAACCCGGAGGTCACAGTCAGGGCACATGCCAGGGTTGTGGGTTCGATCCCCAGTAGGGGGCGTGCAGGAGGCAACTGATCGATGTTTCTCTCTTGATGATGTTCCTATCTTCTATCCCTCCCCCTTCCTCTCTCTAAAACCAATAAAAGTATATTTAAAAATAAAATAACCTCTATCTATGTGCCTGGCACCTCTGGAAAGTGTTCTGGGGAGACAGAAGATATATATGGTCTGGTTACTATCTTTGAGAACTTCATAGTTATTTAAAGAGGAAGAATTAACTTAGCTGAAATAAACTAGAAATAAAACACACCAAGCATTTAAGTACTGAGCACTTACTAGACACTGCTCTGGGAAAGGCAGCTGTGAAAAAACACATAAAGAAAAGCCTAGCCTCAGGGAGCTTGTGCTCTAATGCGGGAGGCAGGGAATAAGTAGGAGGAGCCAATAGGACGTATATGCTGGGTGGTGTAAGTCCTTAGGGCAGCGGTTCTCAACCTGTGGGTCGCGACCCCTTTGGCGGTCAAACGACCCTTTCACAGGGGTGGCCTAAGACAATCCTGCATATCAGATATTTACATTACGATTCATAACAGTAGCAACATTACAGTTATGAAGTAGCAACGAAAATAATTTTATGGTTGGGTCACAACATGAGGAACTGTATTTAAAGGGCCAGAAGGTTGAGAACCACTGCCTTAGGGGAAAAATACAGCAGCGAAGGGGGATGGCAAGTGTTGGGGAGAGGCTGCAATTTTAGAATAGGTGACCAGAAAAGTTACTACCGAGAAGATGACATTTGAGTAAAAGCATGAAAGACAAAAAGTATTGAAATTGCATGGTCCAGGCTGGGTAAGTACTTTAGTAGAAGAGCAGCTCAGTGAGTAGCCAGAGGAAATGCACGCAGGAGTGAGGCTAGATCTAAACCTTCGAAAATAGAGAAAACTTTAGTAGGAAGAAGAAATGAGAGAGACAAAATTGATATCATTATACTGAAATCCTGTACACTGCAATAAATGTTTTTCCTGTGTCTCATGTTACACACTTTGAAGAAAAACAGTGATATTGCCTAATTATACCCTTTCGGGTAGATGCATTAGCATCTCCATCGCTGCTTCTGGGACTGGGAGGTTGCATGGGTGTGGGGGTGTCCCTCACTCTAGCAGAGCTTGTGGGGAGGTGGCAAGGGCAAAAAACCAGGGCTCTGCCCTCAGCCAGAAGGCCATGGGTTCAAGTCTTGCTTGGCCGCTTACCTTGTGACTGGGCATGCTACTTCATTCTCTGAGCCTCAGTATCCTCATCTCTAAATTGGAAACACCATCTTTAAAAGAAACAGGGCTGTTGTAAGGTACACATAAAGCACGCAGAAAGTCATATCCATTATTATGATTATCAAGATATCACATAACTATGTGAAATAAAATGATGGGCACCCTATGGTTATTGTGGGATCTTGTCATAAGGCTAATGGTAGTCAAACTCATATTTCATTGTAGAGCTTTTTGCCTGGGGCAAGTGACTAAAAGGGGGACAAAGAGAGGTTAAGTGATGCGCCCTGGTGACTGGACACTGGGGGTGTTGTTGGATTGCACACTCAGACCTGGAGCCATCAGCGCAGAGAGCACTTCTAGGACCCGGGACTGCTGATGGGAAAGGGAGTGGAGATGAGGCAGGGACAAGGTAGATGGGGCTGACTAAGGTGTAGGTCTAAGCAGGCACCAGCCAAGGGGCCATGAGCTCCTGGAAACCTTCCTACCAGAAGGCACAGGCTAGTTTACTAGCATCACAGAGTTGATGATTGCCTATATCAGTCCTTCCCTGAGAAGGGACACTCAGGATGGGACCTGGGAGAGCTGGCCCAGGGACTTCCACCCTCCCCAGGCACTATTTCTTCCCCTCTCTTACTAGTATTGACCCTGACACTTCATCCATGTGAGTACTCAAAGGCCATATGATAAGATCCTGATAAAGCCAACTGTGACACTATGAGAAGTTTCAGGCTTTTAAGAGTGGCCTGCCTACGGCCTGAGGGACTGCGTGGTAAGTGAGTCAGGAAGGCCAGAAAGCACTCAAAAGGCTGGGAAGTAATGCATGGGATGGAGAGAGCTAAGTGCTTCAGAGCAAATTAAAGGTCCATGAGTGCGAGAACAACTAACACTGTGGGAGGCAGGAAGACCAGGAGCTGCTGCAATGGCCACATTTGGCTTCTGGAGTGTTTCGGCCACTTTGTCAAGGCGCGTGCTCACCACTGAGCTCACGTGTCCCTTCCAGCACCTGGGACAAGCGTTTCTGCAGCTTTGTGCACTGTGCCTCCCATGTGCGATCTGGATTCCATATCATGATGGTGACTCGGACCTCTCTTTTGCGTCCTGTGGGTCTAGCAGACAGGCTTTCAACTGCTTGCTGATTCACTATCAACAAGGCAGTTACTAAGACTTCTTAACCCTTAATTTGTTTTAAACATTTATTGAACACTTATCACATGCTAGGCACTGTGTTTTATCTGAATCACCTTGTCTTATTCTCATACAATCTTTATGAAGCATGTACCTTTATTGTATTTATTTTGCAGAGAAGGAAACTGAACCTTAGAGAGGTTACAGAATATGGTCAGGCCTCACAGTTAATAAGTTGTAGGGTCAAAATTCAGAACAGTGTGCTACAGGGTCTCTGTATATGTAAAGGTGAGTCCCTAAAGGCAGGAGACAAGTGATTTTTTGGGGGGGGGAGGGGACAGGGAGATTAACTTATTTATAGTACATTTTCACAAGCATCCATTAACTTATAAACATATTTTGTTCAATAAAAATAATAGAGCACCCACTGTGCGTAGGCATGGTTGGTAATTTGTGAGGATTCAAACACAAAAGACCATCCTTGCCTTCCCGGATCTCGCCATCTGACGGAAAGAGGGAGACAAACAAGTAAATGAATATTGTGTTTCCTTGTGATGAGTGTCAAGACAGGTGTGCTCAGAGGCCGTGGGAGCTCCTAGGAGGAGAACCAAATCCATGTTGGGTGGAGGGTGTCTTCCTGGAGAAGTTGATGCCCAAGCTGAGTCTTGGAGACCAGGTGGGAGGGAAAGGGAATTTCATCAAAGCAGGACGTTGAAGGCTTAGGGATATGCTGGGACCATGTGGTTGGGATAAGAGGCATGAGAAGTGGGGTGACATGTTGGTGAGGGTTGGGACTGGTGAGATTGGCAGGATCTGACTGTGAAAGGCCTCACATGCTGGCCAAGTAGTGGGTCCATATTCTAGCAATGATGGGCTGCCGTTGAACCGCTTTCCAGAGAGGAGCGC
>NW_005876117.1:0-10599 GCF_000147115.1 Myotis lucifugus | reverse complement strand
TAGCTATTAGGTCTTTTCTATTTTCTAGTGAATATTATAAACTGTTGTGTTTTATGTGAGTAAAGTCCCTGAAATTAATCAATCAACTCCAAAACACACACACACACACACACACACACACACGAAGTTTTTTTACTTGTGAATATCAGGTGCTGTCAAAAGAGGATATTTCTAAACCGGTAGAGAATTTTTATGAGTTCATTTGAGCCAAACTAATGACAATTACCAGGAAGCAGAATCTCAATGGATTGAAAAATTGCTCCAGAGAATGGCTATTTTACACATTAGAATCAAAGGAGGAGATGTAAAGGGGATTTCATAAAGTTCATTGGTGGTAGGTTAGAGAGGCAGGAGAAAGCAAAGCGGAGAAATCTCTGAGAATGGATAAAGAGTAAAATGGACAGACACACCTTTCTTCTAACAATTAACATTTACAGAACATGGAGATGATATACAGGGAACAAGATAACAAGCAGGGATTCTGTGGTCCCCATACTCTGGTGGGTGACTGTGTAGCGAGGGGTGTGTAAAAGGAGATTCCTCACATTCCAAAGGTATGTTATCTTAGCTGCAAAAAGAAAATGGACAGGCTCACGTAAGGTAAAGACTGATCTTTGTCAAGGAAGCTAAGGCCTAGGACCTGACTGCCCGCGTTGACCTGCTTTTAGTTAGCAATTTCTATGTTCAGACCATCCTGTGTGGTTACTCTAGGTCAGAGTTTGTAGGGCCCACCATGCAGGCCTCCCTTGAGCTGGTCAGGTTTACGATGCGGCCCCTTTCTCGTCCATGGTGCAGAGCTGTGCTTTCACACCAGCCTGCCTCTCTAGGGACTGAATCCCTGGTTCATGGAACCCAATAAGGAAGCCTGGATGGCCCACACCTCTCAGAACATCCAAAGGGGAGGCAAGGATAAATTATATTCTATAAGATGGATATTTATTTTATCCTCACCTGAGGGTATTTTCCTATTGATTTTTAGAGAGTGAGTGGGAGAGGGAAAGACAGAGAGAAACATCAATGTGAGAGAAACATAGCGCTTGGTTGCCTCCTGCACAAGCCCTTACCAGAGCCCGGGCTGCGGAGAAGCCTGCAACCGAGGAATATGCCCTTGACTGGAATCGAACCTGGGACCATTTGGTCTACAGGTTGATGCTCTATCCACTAAGCCAAAGCGGCTAGGGCTAGAAGATGGGCATTTAAAGCATACAGCACTAATATGACATTACTGTCATCTTCATTTGACATGACAGAGTTTGCAAATCATAATTTCTGATTCCAAACCCAAGTGTGCGGAGTCATGCTGTTCAAATGGTAGCTGCTAGCCATTTAAATGTGGCTATTTAAGTTAAAATTAGATGACATCAATACAATTACAAGTTTAGTTCCCTGGTCACGCTAGCTACATTCCAACTGCTCAATAGCTACATGTGACCAGTGGCTATTGGAGAGCACAGGTACACAACATTTCCGTCATTGCAGAAAGTGCTATTGGACACCACTGGTCCAGGTTAACCCTGGCCATCACCTCGGGCCTTTGTTATGAGGATCATCTATGAAGTTTGAGCAGCTAAAGTGCCAACATGAGGCTGAGGGGGTAGAGAGGAGAGCTTTACCTCTACTGTGCATCAGCTGCCCCTTCATTCTTTGACATGGCCAATTTACAATCCTTCGATCCTACATAAAGGGCCATGAAAATGCAGCTTCAAGCCCCACCACCCTACATTCTGCAAACTACTAACTACCAACCATGACAGAACCCAGAATAAATTATTCCAGGACCAAAACACAGGAAGTGGCAACACTTTTATTCTGCTAACAGATCATCTACTATTTAATCGACGTCCTGATGCCAGAATACTTTTTAATCCTTATTTAAGCCCAGACATTTGGGCTCCTCTCCTCTAACTCAGAAGAATCCCCAGGTCTGCCTGCTTGGGGTTCACAGCCATATATGACAATCTCCAAGGGCACGCTCGGGCTGCTTTTCTCCAACAAACCCCTCTGTTCACTCTGAGCCTCGACACCTAGTTTAATGGGAAAAGCTGAAGGGCCTATTTTTAGAGAACTATCTGTTATTGCAACTCCCTCATGTTTCCACTCAAGAGTGTAAACATTCTCTTAGATGCAGAAGAAAATACCCTACCAGGAGGGAGAGATCCAATTCAAGAGGCGGCGCACAGAGCTGGAGGAGCACAGTCATCCAAATGCTCCTTCATAGTTTGTCCCTCCAAATCCAGGCCAGGCCTGAGGCAGCAGCCTTCCGACGGGAAAGGTAATGCAACCTCAGACCCATGCTACTCGCAAGGGCCAGGTTTACTCTTTCCAAAGAGATGCAGTGAGACGTTTTTTCTTTGCGGTGGAATTGGTGAACCGGGTCCACAGCCTAGGGCAAAAAGGCCCAAGTACCTCCATTCATTCTAAAGACAGGGAGCTTTCAACAGCTGAGGGCTTCCTAGGAGGGGCCAGAGCTGACTCCACTGCCCCACCCTCCATGCCAGCCCTGCGACTCAGAGTCCATAAAGAGAGGCATTTTGGGGAGCACATGATTCCTGGTAAGAGGTGATACTCTTGCCTGCACTGTGCACACTGTTAGGTACGCACACTGTGTGCGCCTTCTTCCTTCACTTCCCAGCATGTCCTGGAGATTTCCCCACCTCAGGACTTTGTGATCTCCTTGTTCTCTGGACACAGCACAACAGGCCACTGCTGGGTGCCTGGGAAGCCTCCAATATTTTGCTATTATCAACAGTCCCACCACGAAAAATCTTGTACACGTGCCATTTCATACATGTATAGGCCTATTTGTAGGATACATTTCTGGAAGTGGGACTGCTGCCTCGTGGGGCCAACACATCTGTAACCTTGGCACTGCCAGATCCCCTTCACTGGGGCGTAGCCGTTTGCTTCCCTGCTACCAATACATTAATATGAGCATCTACTTCCTCACCCCTTCTCACACAAGACTCATCCCAGGAAGTTTACTGTACCTTAAACCTTTGGAGCAACATTTCTTGAAGTTCTTAAGATCACCTGCAGGAATCTGTTTACAATGGAGATTCTTAAGACCCACCCTCAGATACACGGATTCAGTAGTCTGGCTTGGAGCCCGGGAAGCTGCACTGCAAACAAGTACTGCAGCCATTCTGATCCCGGTGATCCCATGACCTAGCTTTTTAAGACACTGTCTTAGAGAACTGGAACCACAGATGGCAGCTCTTGCAGGCTGAGGTGCAAGGGTGGTGCCATGCAGGTATCCTGGACTCCAACTCCAGGTGGCTCAGGTGTGAATCCTGGCTTCATTGCCTGCGAGATGCGTGTTCTGTATGCTGCTGTTTTACCTCAACTGGGGCTAGTGATACTATTGCTTTTAGGATTAAATGAGCTAAAACTTCTAAACATTTCCAATAATGCTTACTCCCTCGTAATTATTTTTAAAGTGTTACCTTATATGGTAGAAAAGGCTAGTTATTGACCCCTAACATCCATGGTCTCCATCTTGCATGGTACCAGAACTCCTGATTTGGGGCTGAGCACAGCCCCTCCCTCCCCCCTCCCCCCGCCCCCGAATAAAGACTGTATTTTGCAGTCTCTCCTTGTGGCTGGCCAGTGAGACAGAGTGGGACTGACTACATAATTTGTGGGGCTTGGTGAATGAAAATGAAAATGCAGAGCCTCTTGTTGAAAAATCAGCAAAAAGGTGCTGTTAAAAGAGTCAAATATAAAGCTTTTTCATTTCTGTTGGGACTTCTCTTTTGACCTGCCATGATGATTTTTATTTGCTGCTTGATGTTTTTTCCCTGGGCACACAGGTACTCATGGGGAAGTGGAGACACTTGCAGGTGCCAGGAGGACAGCCCATAGGGTTACTGGGTTGCCCCTCCTTCCAAATGCCAGACCTGTGGGCAGTGCCCTGGGCAAGGGCTGGGAAGTCAAGCCAGGCATCTCCACTTTCCATAGTCCAGGTGCCCCAACCTACTGCAAATGGGCGACCCCCAAATGTATTGCAACCTGCATGTCCTGGGATGATCCAGGCATGTGTATGGGTGAGCAAGCCACTTGTCCTCTGCCTTGTGCACTGTGATGCTGGCAGCTCAGGATGGGGACCACCATTGCCATGCCCAGCTCCCAAATAGCTTGGGACACCTCATCTGACATGGTCCCTCCCTGAGCCCACCTGCCCAGCCCACATGCCCAGGGAAGAAGGTCATAGCAACTGCTAGGTGGGGATGGAGATGGGGAGGCTGGGAAGGCCCCAGGTGTCAGGGGAGACGGACCAGCAGCGAACCAGTCCTGGGTGTGGGGGGTAACACACCCTGCATGAGCCCAGCACATTCTCCATTGATCTATTGAACTTCACTTACAGAACACAAATTCAAACCTGAATTGATGAAGAATTTCAAGATGGTGACTACAGAGCACTAAACCCAAAGCGAGAGGGCCAGTGTAACTGCATGGGTGGCACGCCCACGGAGCCAGGCCCGCACATCAGCATTAGTTTTACATGCAACTTTTGGGAGACCCCCTTAACAATGATCTTTTCCTGCCATTTTCCTGTCTGAAACACATCTATAAAGGCTGGAGCATTGGTCACTATCTGAGACCAGGAGGTAAGGGCCACACCTGGGGATGGAACATGAGCTAGAAGGAGCCTGGGTTCCAAACAACATCCTTTCACTTAAAGCTCTTAGGGCCAGGGTTCTTACCCTGGGACCAGGGCTGGTTTCAGAGGTTTGTGACACTGTAGACAAACCCTTACGTGTCTGAATATTTTGCTAGGAGAGCACCCATGGCTTTCATCACATTCTCAAAAGGGCCCCTGACCCTGAGAGTTTAAGGACTGAGCTTCGAGCAGCTGCAGACAGAGTTCTCCTTGGCTGTTTACATGTTGCATTAATAACAGGCACTGACCGGAGCAATGTGAGATGTAGAAGCAAACAACATGGATAAGACATGAACGGCTGGAATGACGCAAGAAGGGGACCGAGGCCAGGCCAGGAGAGGGATTCGAACCACTTCATTCCCAGCACTGTCTTGATGAGATGAGATTCAAGGTTTATGTCAGAAATATAAAGGATCAACAGCATGGATGGACCAGGAGGGTATTATGCTAAGCAAAATAAGCCAATCAAGGAAAGATAAGTATCACATAATCTCACTATATATGGAATCTAATGAACAAGATAAAATGATGAACAAAAATAGACCCAGAGACATAGAAGCATGAATAGACTGTCAAAGGCAGGGGTGGGTGGGTGGGAAAAGATCAACCAATAAACTTATATATGCATATATGCATAACCCGTGGACACAGACAATGGGGTGGTGAGAACCTGGGGGAGGGGGAGACGGGAGCAGGCTGGGAGAGGTCAATGGGGAAAGAAGAGGGACTTATATAATACTTTCAACAATAAAGATTAAAAAAAAAAAGAAATATAAAGGACCTATACTTGATCATAATTCAAAAGCTGCTATGACCCTGTATATAATTCACATTATTCAAAAGCTGCACACAAAATCCATAAATCACCACAGAGCAGTGGTTCTCTCCAACCAGTCTCTTCAATGGCCTTGGCCAAAGACCCAGTTCATACTCCTTTAGGCTCCAGGGGAGGTATCTGAGCTGCCGAGACCACACTGACATTTGGAGACGTTTCTGTTGCCTGGAAGGGAGCCTTCCCTTTGGGATGAATCAGCCCTTATACCAGCTCTTGGTTTTATTTTGGTTTTTACACCATCTCCGACACTTTATTACAAATATTCAGTACTCCTCAGGTACAAGATGTACAAGTACCGCACATTAAAACAAACTTGGAGGGTCAGAAGTGAAAGCCTTCTCCCTCTTTAACCACATATTTGTAGATACTTAAGCATGGAAATGAGAGCTTTATTTGCAGCCTATTTTTCATTTCCTTACACAAATCTCTGTTGCATCTTAAATGAAAGTAATAAAAATATATTTCCTCTTCAAATGTGCCTCTCTCAACTTCAATTTTTGATATATTTCTTTATCTCAGACTTTTCTTTAATATGGCAGAAATAGAGATAACCTATATTAATCTTCTGATTTTTTAAAAGTTTTGAAAGGCGAGTGTTTAGAGAGACAATACAGTCTAGTGGTTAAGAACCTCAGTTGCCCAGATTCAAATCCAGCCGAGTATGACTTGGGCAAGTTACAAAAGTTTTCACTGAGCCCCACTTTCCTCGTCTGTAAAGTGGGAATAATAATAGCACCAATATCTAGCTCGTAGATAAGTTGTGAGAATTAAATGAGTTTGGGATATTGAAAATGTCGGATGGGTATGAAGCTACTATTGTGATTCTACCACATACAGTATCATACTTCTAAAATTAAGAGAATTTATAATTTACTTGGGAAGGGACTAGAATCAGGATGGCTTATTAAATACTCATGCTGAGGAAAGGGGGCTGCAGGTAGAACCAGATGTTTACTCCTTGGGAACCTGGGCTCTATGCAGACAAGTCACACAATGGTGGGACCAGTATAATTATGAACTACATTTCTTTGAGACTGGGTTTTAAATGGAAAAGGTGCTGCTGGGCAGGAAAACTTGATACCTTGTTCTTTATAAGAGAATTAAAAGCAAGATAAACTCAGTGAGGCTCAGCAACTTTCACCCTCCCGAACTTACCAAATCACTAAATAATAACAATTTCTAATAATAAGTGATTCTTAAGTTATGATCAGTCATAATATTGATGGCACCTCCTTAATGGGCAACTGATCTTTAATAAACTATGAGGAGTCCCTAAAATAGACAAAATGAGAGCTCTGTTAAATATTCCACACTTATACTTTTAAATTCAGCCTCCCGATGGGCCTCCTTTACACTGCATAAGTTCACTTTGTAATGTATTCCTGAGAACTTTTTGGTAAAGTAAAATGTCAATCTCATTTTGGCCCTTTCCTTCAGCCTTTGTCCATCTCTTTGTAACTGATCTTATCAAGTCCAGGTGCTCCCCCTCTGCTCCCCAAGTTATTAGTTTCTTTAATATCATCACTTTGCTTTCTTTCTAGAATCGCTGACTCTTGGTTCTCTCCCCATGAGTCACTTTCCAAGTGGAAATTCTTTCAACCGGAGCTAAAGCTAAAAATTACCCAAAGTCTGTATGCTGCAAATTCTTTATTATTTTATTATCACAGAAATAACAATCCTTTAAGTGTATATTGGCCATTAATGTTTACAAAACATTTTATATTTCCACTCTCCATCTCACAATTATCCTGGGAGGGAGGGAGGGAATATGACAGTTCAGCTCAGAAGAATTAAACAGGCAGGTACTTTGATCTTATGAAATTTGAGGATCATAAAAAGAACATTTTCACCAAAACCCCTAGACTTATGACTCACATTAGGTTCCTTTGTTAACTAATTCTACTTGAATGGAAAGAATAATAGAGTAACCTCTTAATTCTTGAACCCTGGGAGGTAGCCTGGTTCATAAAAACAAACCATGACATATTAGGCAAATCAAGTACTCTTTTCAAGTCTTCCTTCATCTCACAGCTGGCCTCCTTTACAAGGAAAAATGGCTCAAAGTGTATGGTAGAACACACATTATCAATCCAACATAACCCAAGTTAACTCTATTATAACCAGCACCAATAAGGCCCTTCCACTCTGGTAGACCAGTGATTTCCTATGACCTTCTGAAAATTACCTAGGATTCCACCTGCAGTTTTATAGAGTTCTAGACTCGGGATATTTGGCATTAAGAAGTTAACAGAAATGACCACTAATATTCAAATATTTAATTGATCATGATTTTTTGAACACCTTGCATATAGTATCACTACTTATTAAAATATTACTTATTGACATTACATATCAAATCTCAGAATATTTACCTTAAAATGGTGGTGAGGGCAATTGAGTGTAGAAATAGCAGAAGAATATATTCTGCTAAGATAGGAAAATGAGAAATGGGATATGACAGGGAATATATTAGTCAAAAATCTATGGCAAATAAATGCCTATAAAGAAGGTCAAGGAGCCCAGCTGGCGTGGCTCAGTGGTTGAGCATTGACCTATGAACCAGGAGGTCACGGTTTGATTCACAGGTCACATGCCTGGGTTGTGGGCTCGATCCCCAGAGTGGGGCATGCAGGAGGCAGCCGATCGATGATTCTCTCTCATCATTGATGTTTCTCTCTTTCCCTCTCCCTTCCTGTCTGAAATCAATAAAAATATATTTTTAAAAAAAGGTCAAGGAATGGTCTATAGTTTCAATATAATTTACTCAAGTTTGGGCCACAAGTTATTTATGAAATATATTGCTAAAAGATCTTCTTGTCTCACAAATGAATCAAATATTTAATCAGGAGAAAGTCACTGAACATCTATATACTCAGCCCTGTACTTTGAGTGACACAAGTCCTGGATATCACTCAACACTTAAAGCTACATATACTACACTAACAATACGTGGGTTTTCTTACCTGATGCTCAGTCTCTACCTCCTACCTTACTTATTCCAGAGGATTAATTAAAATTAAGGGAAAGAAACCACTCTCCAAAAAAAAGAGGGCAACTCTTCAAATTGATGATAATGACTAGGCCTTTTTTTTAAACAGTGGAGCTTTTCAAAGTCTGTACGCCCACACAGGCTTCTTCTTTCTTCTTTTTCTTCCACATGCCTGTCGTGGAGAAGTCCAGTCCCACTCTTCCAGAGGACGAGGCTAGGTTTTGCTTTCTCTCCTCCCCAGGAGCAGCAAGGCCATGTCCACTTTGTGATGCATGTTTCTCAGGAACCTCAAGAAATTGAGGGGTCACTGGACAAGGAAGGGATGGGTACTGGTGGATCCTCCCAAATAGTGCGCCCTTTTCTAACAACACACAATGAAAACACGGCTTATCAGCAGCCTTCACTCACTCCAAAGTTCAGCTCGTCCCTTCTGTGAGGGACAGCACAACAGGCTCAGGCAGGGCTTCGTAAAGGCCCATGACGACTGTTGTTCTTAGTTGAGTAAAATGTTAAGAGGAATAAATACTTCTTTAGCCAAGATCATGCTGACATGAAAATGATGTCCTAGGAAACGAGGGGAGAGCGACCAAAAGAATAAATGTTTCTGGCTGGAATGCCCCAACTTTTCCTGTAACTAACTCTACAGGAACAAGAAGTTCCAGAAAGCAAAACAGTTCCCTTGCAGGTGCTGTGGCGTGGACCAGGGCTAAGGCTAAATACTCGCGATCATCTTCAAAAAGTTCCCCACCTCAGGAGTTGGAAACCTTCACCGTTTTCTCCCTTGAAACAAAACTTTGGATTTACTTCAGCCTCTGCTTGCCAATAGGGTACAAAGTAGCTTTCAATTTAAAACTGGTCAGGTATCCTAAACAAACTGTCAGAGGCTCTGTAAATTCACAACTTGCTTCTGACCCCATCATTTCATTTCATTTCATAGAAATGAAATGTCATCAATGAGATGGATGAAACACATGTGAAAAAAAGAGAGAAGATAATACAAAGAAGACTCATAACCAAAGGCTGAATCCTGGATCTACTGAAGCTTATCCCTCTCTCTCTCACACACTATCCTTCTATCATGCCCTGCCCCTTATCCCATCCATTCTGTCCATAGCTGTCACTAGGAGGCATCCTGGTGCCAGTGGCCCCTCCATAATTACTTTTAAGCAGATAGGCTAGAGCCCGAGGACTGGGCGGGGGTGGGGTGGGGGGTGGGGCCTCTGGCTCAGATCTATACATTGCCCTCCCTCTTCCCTGCTCTGCATTGCAAGGGGCTGCATTTCCTAGGTCGGGTTCAGACAATGGAGGAGATGGAGGAAGAGTTTTGGGGAGCTGGATGGAGAAGCTTGACTATTTCTCCCCATCCCTCTCTGCTGTAATAGCACCTGCATGTCTCCAGCATGTCTCCACAGCTCCAGTGTGATGCCTGCTTTTGCCAGTGACCATTGCACCTGGGCTCCAACATGACCTTTTCCTTTGTCCCTCCAGCCTAGGGGCAGAAGCAGTGTCCTGGCTGCCTCAATATGCCCACTCTGGCTCCTCAGTTTTTTCATCACCTATACAACCTGTGCATTTTCTCCACTAAATCACTTTGTTACAAAGACTTAAAGGGACTTCTGTTTTGTGGGTTGAACATTGACTAATACAGTCCATACCTATCTCCTGCAAGACCCCCCAATTCATCCTAAATGTTGAGACAAGATTAACTTTCCTTGTCTGACATGCCCCGCCCCCCTTTTCTACCAACATTATTGCTTTCCATTATCCATTTGGTACATTCTAAAACTTGGGCGTTCAAGGGCTACTCTCATGGTATTTGACAAATTTTTATTCCAAATGTACTATGATTTCATTTTTCTTTAATAAATTTCTTTACTAACGTTTTAATTAATTTGACACACACTTCAATATGGAGCAGCATTTTATGTTAAAATTTCTAAGTTCAAGGTTTTGATATGTGAAATATAGATTTTCTAATACATATTAAAATAGATAACTTTAAAAATTGGTGGTCTTGGAGCTCCAGTGGCGCAATCGGTTAGCGCGCGGTACTTATAAAAATTGGTGGTCAATATATTATCAGAAATATCTACTATCTCACTGGTAGCCAGTTTG
>NW_005876116.1:0-10601 GCF_000147115.1 Myotis lucifugus | reverse complement strand
CAATTAATGCATAAATAAGTGAAACAATAAATCTGATGTTTCTCTGTCTCTCCTCCCTAATAACATTTTTAAAAAGAATTTTAAAGGATAAGCAGAAGTTAGCTGGGTAAAAAGGAGAATAGCATTTAAAAGTTAACAGTGAACAACACATTTCCAGTACGTAAAAGTTTTGCAAGTCTATGATATCCATGTAAATCTCAGATCTGATCTTATGATACCCAATCAATGTATCGCTCTGAAGCTCATGGGAAGTTGGCTTGATTTTCCCTAACACAGGCCCACTGATTCCTCTGATGGCTGTGGACACAGTGCAAACTCTATGGCGCCTCAAAGAAATGCAGCTCAGAGAAGACAGCCATCAAAACCCGACCTCTCCAGGCAGGTCCAACGTGGCAGCCCAGGTGGGTGCTGAACTCGCCCCTCCCAAGAACACGTGGAATGTACACCTATATTTAGAGCAGTTCCTCCTGAGAGAAAACTGTGAGCCAGTTCCACAGTTTCTGTGCAACAAGCAAGAGAGCGAGACCGCGTAGAGAAGGTTGGGGAACGGCACGAGCTGTCCGGGAGCTGAGGGAACCACCCAGGGCCAGGTGAACACAACTGGTTTCCATTCCTCTGCATGTGGGCAGTGGGCGGAAGCGCCATGCCTATTCTCCAGGCTACCTTCGGGGCACTGGAGAGCATCCCCAGCCTCCACCGTTCCCCCATGAGCTAGATCCAGCAGTAACTAGAGCATCACACAAGGGGCCCCTCCATCCGAAGGCTGACCCAGCCAGTACAGCAGGGTGCTGCTTCCCGCACACACATGGCTCCCATGCCTAGAGAGGGTGCAGAGCTAGAAGAATGCTGCTGTATCTGCCTGCAGGGCTACCCTGTCCAGTGAAAGTATAGACAGTGCAGCACTACCTTGTGCTCATGTGGGGCTAGCATACGCCACGGTACACACAGGACTGCCCCATTCAGAGAAAGTGCAGGGGTAGTGGGGCACTGCTGAATGTAGGGCTGCCCCATCTGAAGAAAGGGAAAGATAGAAAACTTTGTGGTACCCACAATGTAGGACGATCCCTGGGTAGATTTTGAGTGGGATGCTGCTGTGCCCGGAAGGCAGGGGGCCCCACTCGGAGAAAGGGCGGAGCTAGTAGGGCATGGGACTCAGAGCAGGGTTTGAATGGAGCCTGGCTCTGTGTGCTTAGGGCTGACAATTTAAAGCAACAGGGCACCCAGGCAGGCTTCAGTGGAAGAGTGCCTGGGGCATGATGGTGCACCCAATGCAGCAAATGACCCAGAGTGGGGTGAGAATTAGGAAAGTATGGCTGTGTTGGTAGACAAGGCTGCCCCACCCAGAAAGGGGATGGACCTCATGGGGTGCTGAGAGACAAGCACACAAAGCAGCCTTGCTCAAACCCTACTCTGACAACAGACAAAGCAACAGGGCACCAAGAGTGCACCAGGCAACCACCCCTGTACTAGAAGGGCAAGAAAGCATGCATACACCAGATGGCCCAACCTGGAACCCACTGCTTCAGCTCAGGCAACACATCAGGAACCATATGCACTCACCCTGCCTACAACTGCCCTACTAAAACTACTCTATACACCGTCTCCACAGAGACCACTTTTTCAAGACTGGGAGGGAGAGCTATTCCATCTAACTCATAAGAACAAACACAAAATCAAACAAATTCTAGATACAGAAGACTATGCCCCAAATGAAGAGTAAGAAAAAACTCCGGACAAAAACCCTAAAGAAACAAAGAATTCAAATACAGTGGGGCCTTGACTTACGAGTGTCCCGACTAACGAGTTTTTTGAGATATGAGCCGTCTCTCGGCCAATTTTTTGCTTTGAGTTGCGAGCCAGCTTCAGATACCCCACCGCTAGTTGGCGCAGTGAACGTCACAGTGAACGCCACAACATCAGCCCAGCATTCAATTCATCGTAATGGTGAAATTGATTTGACATACGAGTAATTTGAGTTACGAGCTCCGTCACGGAATGAATTAAACTCGTTAAGTCAAGGCCCCACTGTAATCCTAAAACTTATATGGAACCACAAAGACTCCAATAGCTACAGTAATTTTGAGAAAGAAGAACAAAGTCAGAGGTACTACAATCCCTGGTTTTAAACTATACTACAAAGCTATAGTAATCAAAACAGCATGGTCCTGGCACAAAAACAGACACATAGCTCAATGGACAGAATAGAGCCCAGAAATAAACCGTTGCTTATATGGTCCACTAATTTATGATAAAGGAGGCAAGAACTTACAATGGAGAAATGACAGCCTCTTAAACAGTTGTTTTGGGAAAACTGGACAGATACATGCAAAGAATGAAACTGTGTCACTCTCTTACAGCATATATAAAAATAAACTCAAAATGGATTAAAGACTTAAATGTAAGGGCCTGAAACCATAAAACTCCTAGAAGAAAACATAGGTAGTAAACTATCTGGCATAAGTCTGAGTAATATCTTTCTGGATACATCCCCTTGAACAAAGGAAACAAAGCAAAAATGAAACTAAAAGCTTTATAAAACTAAAAAGCTTCTGCACAGTAAAGAAAACCTTCAATAAAATAAAAAGACAACCTACTGAATGGGAGAATATATATTTTGAATATCAACCCCTTATCGGATATATCATTCACAAATATAAAGAACTCACATAACTCAATAACAAAAATATTTAAAAATCTGGTCAAAAATGGGCAGAGGATATTACTCCAAAGAAGACAGAGGGCCAACAGACAGATGAAAAGATGCTTTAACATCACTAATCAGGGAAATGTAAATCAAAACCACAATGAGCGCCACCTCACACCAGTCAGAATGGATACTATTAAAAATTCAACCAATAACATGTTGACAAGAATGCGGAGAAAAGGCCTTGTGAACTATTGATGGTATTTGAGACATGATGGACCTAGAGGTTCTATATGAAAAAAGTAAGAGAAATACAAATAGTATATTGTTTTGCTTATATGTGGAATGTGAACAAACAAACCAAGATAAAAATGGACGCACAGAAACAGAGATCAAAGGGATGATTGCCGGAGGGGTAGGTGAAAAAGGTGGTGGGGAATCCAGTCAATAATATTGTGATAAGTGTGCACAGTAACAGATGATCATTAGTATTAATGGGGTGATCACATGGTAAGGTACAAAATTGTCAAACCACTACACTGTACACATAACACTGATACAATATTGCATAAACGAATAAACTATTGTATAGAAAAAAAATATCCAATCTCTCTCTTGTGCAGAATGCATGGACAAAACCACACAAATATCTTTACAAAGGGATATGCGTGTCCCTTTCGACCAGCAAAAGATATATGTACCCCCGTCTTCATTGGACAACCAGGGAAACTGCTTATAGCAAGTTGCAACTACACCTAACAAGGAATTCCACATCAGCCAGAGCAGCTGTACCTGCCTGCCTCTTTCCCACTTGCTAAAGTCACTTTTGTGGCACCTTACTGTGCTTTTATCAGTACTAATTGGAATGTCCTTCCTGCCAGGGTTTAGCATTTTCAGGTTCTTTTGTAGGTGCAGATTGAATGGCACTGACATTAAGATTTCTGTCCACTGGGTCACATCAAAGACAACTAAAATGGGTCGCAAAGGGAGGCGCGTGTTGAAAATCCAAAGGAGTGGGAGGGCGTAGGCGGACTGTCAGTGTGCTTAGCCCGCTGCACAGACGTGATGGCCGGCGCTGGCTCTGGTGATTAGCACAGCGTGGTGAAGGCCTTCGGAGAGTTCCCCCGAGCCTCCTCCTGATGGGAAAACGCTCAGGAAAAACGCTCAGGAAGGAGGAGAAGGCTGCGGTCTCTGATCTCATGGTCACCGAGTCAAATATTCCCACCTCAGAAGAGCCAGTCCCCTAGTCAACGCTTTGAGCTTCCCAAGGGCTTTGATCCCTTTGTCCATCCTGGTGAAACGTGGGCATCTCTATAGAAGGCACAGACCCACAGCACTTTTGAGAAAACAAGAGCAAAGGCATGAGGTGATGGCCCACCTTGAAGAAGTTACTGCCTAACTTCTGTGAAAACCAAATAATCAACCGAGGCAAGAGGGTGGGGGCACCCTGGAGAGTGGAGAAGACTGACAGACAGAGAATCCAGGCCACTCTTCCACTTCAGCCCACTGTGTTGTCCTAACAACACGTAGGACCAGGATGGTCAAATCTTCTGATACGTTAAGAGAAGTGGAAATACGGTTTAACATTAAACTCCCCAATTTTGACATGTTGATGGCAAGTGCAAGACACATCCAATGTCAAAGGAAAGAGAAACAGTGTCAATGCCACTAGGACAGCAAATCATCGATCAAGCCCAAGGCAGAGCTTGCAGACCCTCTCAGCTGCACAGAGGACAAAGGAGAGATCCAGGCACCTAACTCTGCCCTCTAACTAAGAAGGGCTGGAGGAGCACACCAGGTATTAGGATATAAATGCATTTAATGTTTTCTCTTCTATGCTCAAAACACACTTAACGTTAGGTTCAAGATTTCCAAGGAAGAGTCCTGGCTGGTTTGGCTTGGTGGCTAGAGCGTCAGCCTTCGGACTCAGGGGTCCTGGGTTCGATTCTGGACGGGGGCGCATGCCTGGGTTGTGGGCCCAGTCCCCAGTGGGGGGCAGCCCATCAGTGATTCTCTCTCATTGATGTTTCTATTGCTCTCTCTCCCTCCTCTCTGAAATGAATAAATACACACACACACACACACATATGTATATATATATGATTTCCAAGGAAGAGACATAAGCAGAGACCTAGTTTTGACTTCTTGTTTTTGCTTTAAAGCAGTGGTTCTCAACCTTCCTAATGCTGCGACCCTTTAATACAGTTCCTCATGTTGTGGTGACCCCCAACCAAAAAATTATTTTCATTGCTACTTCATAACTGTAATTTTGCTACTGTTATGAATCGTAATGTAAATATCTGATATGCAGGATGTATTTTCATTGTTACAAATGAACATAATTAAAGCATAGTGATTAATCACAAAAACAATATGTAATTATATGTGTTTTCCGATGGTCTTAGGCGACCGCCAAAGGGGTCACGACCCACAGGTCGAGAACCGCTGCTTTAAAGGGTCTGTGCAGCATGGGGCATGATCGAGTCCTTTGCCTTGCTCCCTCCCTCAGCCATGTTTATAGAAATCCACACGCAGGCTGAGTTTTCTCTGATTCTCAAGATGCTATCCTTTCACAGATATTAGGACCGGATGATCTGAGTCTCTCAGCTAGTTTCACAGACAAAGCGAGGGGTTTGTAACCTGGCTTTCCTCGGCGTTTCGGGGGCTGTGAGCACAATTTCCATAAACAAGGACACCCCTGCTGAATTTCATGGTGGTCAAAAGCAGTCCAGGGCTAGAAATCCTATCACAGGCCTGACGAGAGCTCCACCCCCACGGGCCTGTTTCTGTGAAGTGGGCAGACTTTGGGGGGGATCAGAAGTGCTCAGCCCTGACAGGCAGGGCAGGGCGGCAGCTTCCATTCTTAGCTTCCCCAGCCATGCAGAGCGCAGGCCAGAGCAGCTTGAAGTCGTGGGTTCATATGTTCCTTCTGTAAATACTTAACACCTACTGCCAGCCAGGTGTTGTTCTGGGGGCTGAGGAATCAGCCACCAATCCAACAAAATTTCTGCCACCATTAAAAAACATTCCAAACAAATAAATGTATATTATAATGTGTGGCAGTGCCAGGTGCCATGGGAAAGGAATGAGTGAAGTGATAGGATAAAAGGCCGCTTCCCAGCATTTTCCTATGGTTAACAGGGCATTTCCCGAGTATGGAAAGGAGCAGGAAACACTGTCAAACTCCTATACTCATGAGAAAGCGCAGTCTGAAACCTAGCCAAACAGTGAAAACTCTTAAACAGACGTAAGACCCCCGTGCCTCAGTTTGCTCACCTGTAAAATGGGGACAGTATCAGCCACCCGGCTCCAAGGAGGAAATGTGGATGACACAGGACAAGGAAGCACCCGGGCTGTGCAGAAAGCTCAACGCTGCTCAGCCACGATCTAATCATCCCTGTGCCCAGCAGTGTCCACCCCCAAGCAGTTCCTCAGTTTCCCTTTTCATCTCCTTTGGAGCAGATGTAAGGGCACATCTGTGTCCAAAACAGGAATTATTTTGTAGGGGAATCTTTTACTGGAGATATGCGGGGCTGAGGGGAGCTAGCGTAGTTTTGGAACCAAGTAAGCACAGTTCCAATTTAGCTCTTGTCTTCCTTTCCACACATGTAGTTTTAAAAAAAAGTACGCTAATAATTAGAAAGCGACTTTTGAAGGCATTTGTTGGGCTGTCTCATTTCTTACAGAAAATTCTCTGTGGTCAAAATGAAAACTTCCTATTGCCATAAATAGCACTAAGAAAAATTAACAGTTGTGTTAGATGGAGTCCTTTGAAATGCTTTTGCTATAATAGGACTTCACTTTGATTTATGTAGGTTGATGACTGCCAAAAAGTTGAATGACAAAATTTTCCAATGCAAAAATAACTTTTCGTGAAATGAATAAAATGCTTGAAACATACATTTGATGAATAAATTCTAACACTAGTTGAAAACCGACTGCCAGATTTTTCAAAGGTCGTTGGAAATGGGTCCCTTTAGCAATGCAGGTGAAAGAAAAGTGAAGAAATTGATTTTGAATTAAATTTGCAACCCTAATCCCACAGCTGCTTACCTACATTTGGCCAAATATGAATTTAATAGATCTTTCCCACCCACCATTAAAAGCGAGTTGTTTGTTCCTTGAAAAAATGCCCCTAGGAAATCTATTTGAGAAACAAGGAAACAAACATTAATTTACAAAGAACAATTAATCTGTAGATGTGCTGTACAACGTAATAGCCACCATATTAGTAAATGTATTCCACATCTTTCCAATTAAATCAGAAGCTGCATAACTCACAATAGATTACAAAAATTAACGATCATCCTAGATCTGACATATCTTCAGAGAAACCAGGCCAGGTAATTGCCACACAGTGTCACAGACAGAAGGAAAAGATTTTTGTATCGGACTTAAAACAACGGCCGTTACCAGCTTTCACTCTCCCTGCCCAGAACTTACAGGGCAAGTGACTATGCCTAGTAATAAATACATTCTGAAAACTCTTGGATCATACTCAGACTTTTCACAGTACCCACTGTCACTTCATGTAAATCTAATCCTTTTGGGCAGTGCATTTAACACACTCCTTACCCAGACACCTGATCTCCCTTTCCCTAGTCCCCCTTTTTATTCATAGCATTTGTCTTACTTCTCTATGTATATTGGTATTTGCATAATAGTTAGGGCTTATTCCCAGAGAAGACTGTAAGATCCGCACAGGTAGGAATCTGTAACTTGCTCAGTGAGATGACCCCAGCACCTACCCACTGCCTGGCACATAGTCAACTTTCAATAAACTGTATTGTCTGGGTCAGCTTACATGCAGCATGCTAGCTCGTGACTTAAAGCAACACAATGTTGGATTTATTTTATAATATAAAGTCTTCTTCCATTCAAAACAAAACTACATTCATTTCCTAATTATGAGCCCATTGTTTTCTGTGCCAGGTGCTCTTAAAGCAAGGATTAACTGCAGTTTATCAAAAGAAAAAAAAGAAAAAGTCACTTAACTACCCTGTGAGTACAGGGAAAAAGGGCCCTGGCAATGACAACTGCATCCTCATAACCAGTGAGTCCATATCCAGCAGCTGTAGGGCAACCACTTCAAAATGCCTGCACCGTGGCCCTGGCCCGAAATCAAGAGCACGCCAGTGGGACCCGCATGTGACGAGCAGGCTTCCTGCGGGAGGCGCCTTCCACGTCAGCAGTCATCCAGCCAGTCACTCACTGCATTATGTTCACTGCACTTTTCTCTTTAGATGCAAACCACTCGAGCTGCATACTCCAAAGCATGAATATAATTCCTAGGGACAGAGTTCTCCTTCAAATGGCTAGTCAAACTCCTTTTCTCTCTCATTTTGAGTCAAGCATCAAAGCATCTGTTTTTTTTTTTTTTCCAGTTTTCCTACAAAGAAACGTGTACTAAGGTCTCATACATTAAAAATGACCCTCTAATCTGAGCTCTGTCATTTACCAGCCGTATGTCCTCAGGCAGTTTCCTCGTTTGTTAAACAGGGTCCATGCTGCCCAGAATGACCAGGGTTGGGAGGTGTTGACTTCGAGGCCTTGAACGTGGAGTGCTGCAGCACGATTCTGCCCAGACGTCAACAGGCCCTCTCCAGGGGGGCCACACGGGCAGCGGCCCCACCGAAATGGAAAGCCCTTCAGTGAGAGAGCTTAACTTGTTCCTGGGCAGCCATCACCACGCACACTTTGTAAGCATCATCTCACTGACTCCCGCCACAACCCCTGATCCTGACATCATCCCACTTTCCCATGAACACATTCAGACTCCAAGGGATTAAATAAGTGGAAGAAACAACTAGTGAATGGCAGAGCTGGGGTGCCCGGGCCCTCCATCTCAATATCGCTAGTCCAGCACCCTGATCTGAGATCTCTGGACTCCTCCTTCTCAGTCAGGCCCATCCAATCCCAGACATCAACCAGCCACCCTACCTTGTGCTCTGTACCACTCCGCCCACCAACACTGGAATGACCAAGTCTTCTGTCCTGTACCAGTCAGGATCTGGGAGGAAAATAAAAACCGCCCCAAATATCTCACCAGAGAGAATCTGATGCAGGAAACAGGTCGGTATGGTGGATTTGCGGAACTGAAAACGTGCACCAGGAATGCTGAGGCAACGCAGAATAAGAACTGCTACCCCTGGAGAGGGATGGGAAGAGGTGGGGTGACTGGGACCTAGAGGCTTGGAGAAGGGCCTCCGAGGACCTGGGCACCGACTTCTGGGCACACAGACAAACTGGAGGTTGAAACTAAGGACCCTTGCCCGGGAAGAGCAGAAACAGCACACACACAGGAGGGGCGAACCCTGCTCCCTTGCCCAGCCTCCCTGGAGGGGCCCTGAGGGCAGAATCTAGCTGGGAGCCAGCCTGAGGGTCCCCCAGTCCAAACCCCATGTCACGGTGGGTATAGAGACACAGCTCTCCACCAGGGGGCACGGGTACATGGAGGAGACAGGACAGGCTGCAGGAGCTCCTGACAGTCCCCTCCAAGGGGCCTGATTAGGGCGTGACCCATAACGATGCCGATCAAAAAGACTCTTCCCATGTCATCTGGCCACCACTGACTGGCCCATGAATGGAAAAACAGCATTCTGTTTTGAAGCCCAAAATGCAATAGATATTGTACCAAGACTTTTGTCACACGCATCCTGACATTAAGTGGCGGGGGGTAGGGGAGATGGGGGGGGGGAGACATATGTACTACTAGTTGTAATACCTTAAACAATAAAATAAAAAACAAAAAGGAGCAATCAGCTCCACTATAACTCAGCAAAGGTGTTCTTAAAAATCACCATCCTGGGCAAAACTGCACAACAAAGACCACAGGGCTCATAGGAAAATTGGGAACAACACACACAACTTATTGTCAGTGAAACAGAGGAACCTACCAGAAACAGTAGCACAATTGCATTTGTATTAAATGATTAAGAAGTACAAAAACACTAATAAAAATGTCTTGAACTTTACCTTGAAGAAGGCCCCATGTTGGGCTGCGGATGTGGGCATCCCATGGGCTGCAGCTTGAGTTATTAGAAGTGGTGGAAGGAGGGTTATCCGAACTTGGAGGGACAGCTGTGATACCAGATGTGGCTCCCCCTCCATGCGGATGAGGCGGCCGGTAGATTGCTGAGGTGTGGGTCTGGGTTTCCTGTCTTCCTAGGCAGCTCCAGTCAGCTGGACTCTCTTTCACCTAATGTTTCCTGCAGACAAAACTCTCACCTAAGCAAATACAAAATCCATGCTATTCAAATTGCTTCCTAATATACTGATCATATTAGAACAAATTCATGGTTTCAAAATAATTACAGCAGAACTGATCACATCCTGTAGGCCCAGATAGTATTACCTCCTCTTTTACAGGTGAGAAAACGGACTCAGAAAGATTGAACATCTTGCTCAAACATCTCTCTTTAAAAAAGAAAAAAAAGCATACCAGCTTCCTGTCTCAGGCCAGCACTAAGGTTCATGGCTTGGCAGCATGAGGGCAGAGCAGTGGAACCCGAGGGCAGCTTCGGCGGTCTCGCCAGTGACCTTTCCCGGGTGGGTGTACGTGGCCCAGGATGGGACGGCTGCAGATCTCCCTTCTCCACGCACAGGGTCATAGGTGAAACCCCTGGGAATGATTGTCCCAGCTGCCAAGGTCCAGAAATAAAATACACCGTGAGTTTCTGAGTCTGTTCTTCAGACTCTGCCACAGTGACCTCTGTAGCATGCAGAAATCCATAGTCATTCTCGGAACTAGTCTCAGAACCTGATGATGGTTCTGGTCCCAACTCCTTAGCCTAGAGCAGTGATGGCGAACCTTTTGAGCTCTGCGTGTCAGCAGTTTGAAAAACCCTAATTTAATTCTGGTGCCGTGTCACATATAAAAATTTTTTGATATTTGTAACCATAGTAAAACAAAGACTTATGTTTTTGATATTTATTTTATATATTTAAATGCCATTAA
>NW_005876115.1:0-10601 GCF_000147115.1 Myotis lucifugus | reverse complement strand
AATCCTGGCATCATTACTTGTGAGCTGGGTGGCCATTACTGAATTTACAGTAAGTAAGTGTATTCATTTTAATTTATAAAACAGATATAAACAAAAAACAGATATGAACCAGTAAAATATTTTTTTTACTTAAGAATATGTGATATTGGTACTCCAAGTGAAATTTTGTTGATTAAAAGCCTTTGCAGCTGCTGGGAGGAAAGTTTGGGGATGCTGAACGAGATGATTTGCAGCCCTTCTGAATGGCAGTGGCCACTCTGGCATCTGGGACCCCCTCCTCCCGCCCCCAGTCTATTCTCACGTCTGCCATAGGGCAGCTACTGGCTCCGCCTCCTTTTGGAAGGCTCTGTGATCCAGCTTCTCCTTGCGGCTCCTCCGTCCAGAAAGCTCCAATAAGTAGAGAAAGGCAGCTGCCGGCCGCAGGTGTGGAGGGCCGCCTGTCTGAGATGCCCGGGGCACACAGGCCTGGGTCCTGGGTGCAGTCCCACACACACAGCTTGCAGAGGTTCAGGCCTGGGCCCCAGCCCAGGCCGCAAGCAGGTGATGGCACTGGCTGGCCCTAGTAGCACCTGTCCCCGCCCAGAGTCCTGAAGCCCCAATTGCAGGGCCTCTCACCTGGCAACCTCTTGCCTTGGACTTACCTTGGCGAGATGTGCCCATTTTCAAGGTGCCCCCACTGAGACAGTGCTCTGTGGGGCCACTATGGAGGGAGCTGGGCCTGGGCAGGCCACTAGGGCCCCTCTGAGTCTTCCCCCTACTAAGCACCCAGCCAGACTAGGCAGGACTTTGTGATGCGACAAACAGGCCAGGCTGGCCCCTTGTCCCCCAACTTTCCTGTTGCCACACCCAGGTGGGGCCCCCGGAGGAGGGCAAGTCCCCCGTGCCTGCACCTCTCCATCTAGTGCCGGTCACCTGTCAGCCCCACAGCACCCCGCCTTTATTATCAGGTAAGGAGGGGGCCAGAGGCCTGGAGGGGTAGGGTTTTCTTTAGGGGAGCCATGGGGGCCAGAGAGGAGGAGGGTCTCCAGAGGGTGGCTCTGCCTGGAGTGAGGACAGGTAATCGTGCTGTAGAGTCAGGGAGCCTGGGTGAGAACCCCAGCACCGTGTTTGTCATCCGGCAACCCTGAGCCTCAGTATCCCCAATAGTAAAGGGGCCAAGTCTGGTTCCTCCCTCGAAGGGCTGCCTGAAGGGTGAAGGGCGCTCCTCCGTGGGACACCCCAGCACACACCCCATGTGCAGAGGTGCTTAAAACACACCACCGGCCATTGTCATCAGGCCACACAGATGGCGCACTCACTCCCATTGCAGCTAGGAGCGGGTGGCTTCCAGAGCACTGGCCCCAATGCCACCCCTTCTTGAGGAGCAGTCCTCGCCAGTGCCCGCCCACCTGCCACTGGGCCTGGGAGACAGGGCAGTGCTCGCCTGGGCTCTGTCAGGCTGACTCCGCTAGGCCTTAGGCTTTCTGACTGGAGTCTAGGCTGAGGCGGAGCCTGAACGAGCCCCCTCTCACATACCTCCCCGCCACACACACACACACACACACACACACACACACACGCGCGCCCACTGAACCTCTGTTCTTCAGTGGGGCCTCGAGTCCTGCAGAACTGCAGACCTGGCAGTTGCCCAAGGCCCCCACCCCCACTGCAGCCTCACACCAGCCTTTGCTCGCACTGTTTCCCAGCCTGGGTTTCTCTGTCCAGCTGACCCCACCAGGGCTCTCCCCGCACTCACAGTGCGCTCCCTGCCCTTTGAGCTAAGGCAGAGGGATGGACGGTGTGAGGCCTGGTTTCTCTGCGCCCACGCACCAGGGACTGCCCATGGGCAGCACCTGGAATTCAGTCCCACACCAGACCCAAATCAGAGTCCCACCAGCCCCACCCCCAGAACACACCGCTAGCATGGCAGTACCCACATCTGGGTTAGCCTGGCCTTGTCGGGTCACTCCAGCCCACTCCTGCTCCTCCCAACCCTAGCCTCTGCTCCCCCTGAACCCTTGACCTCTGTTGGCTTGGTCAGGAGC
Source organism: Myotis lucifugus (assembly GCF_000147115.1). Taxonomy (NCBI): domain Eukaryota; kingdom Metazoa; phylum Chordata; class Mammalia; order Chiroptera; family Vespertilionidae; genus Myotis; species Myotis lucifugus. Next base: position 8,577 of record NW_005876115.1, on the reverse strand, counting down.
CCCTTTTATCCCTTCTCAGCTGCTCTGCCAAGATTGAGCTCCTCGGGTTCTGAGCCCAGCCCTGCCACTGACTGGGGGGTGACCTTGGGAAGGAAGCTGGCGCCCTGAGAAGTATTGCACGTGACATGCTAAGCTCTGTGGGCAGGGTGAATGCTCTGTACGTAAACGGTCCCCCCCACATCTCCTTTCTAGGGAGCAGCACACCCCTTGAACACTCAAATTCACCCAGAGCGGCAGGGGGTGCGGGGGGGCAGGGGCCCTTGCCATGATTGGTAGAGCATCACTCCCCTACGATCTGTTTTCCTGCTTTCAATGGCCTCCAAGGTTGACAGCAAAGCTCCTGGGCAGATAAGCTCAGGCAGGCCCGCTGCGCCACATGCTGCCCTGCGTCCCTGTCCTTGGGCAACCTCGGAGCTGGGCTCTGGGAGGGGAGAGGCACCAGGGCCTCGCTGCAGGGAACCTCATTCTCTGCCTGTGGAGGCACCACGCCTCCCCAACTCCCAGAAAGGGCAGCGAGGTACGTAGCTGGGCAGGAACCACACTTAAGCCCAAACCTGAAACTTGGAAGGAAAGCTAATCCTAAACAAAATCACCTTTCAGCCAGGTTTTAATCCCCTGCAATCCTTCCTGGAGGAGTGGCCTGGGCTGCCACAACAAATGACCAGAAACTGGGGACAGAGGGGCTGACACCCCAGACATTTATTCTCTCAGTTCCAGAGGTCAGAGTCCTAGATCAAGACGCTGGCAGGCCTGGATCCCTCCGGAGGCTCTATGCAGGGTCCTCCCTGCCTCCTCCAGTGCCTGGGGGCTCCAGGCTTTCCTGGCTTGTGACTGCATCGCTCCGGGCTCTGCCTCCCTCACGTAGCCTTCCCTGTGTCTCAGATCTCCCTGCCTCTTATAAGGACCCTTAGCTTGATTATGTCTGCAAAGACCCCTTTTCCCAATAAGGTCACATTCACAGGTTCCTGGGTTAGGACCTCAACATATCTTTTGGGGGCCACCATTTCGCCCACTACTCCCCGTCTCCTCTCTCCAAGATATGATGGTGTCTGAACTCAGAGCTGTATGGGGTGTGTGTTGTAACAGGTGGCTAAGCTTCCACGCTTGACCAATAATCCCTATCACATACTCCCACCACCCCCAAGCCACTTGGTATTAGAAAGGGGGAGAGGGGGGGAGAGCTGACTTCTGGGACAGCTGAGATGGAATGTCCCGTGGAGAGCAGCCGGCTGGCTCTGCCAACACTACCCCTCCCGGAGGCAGTCTCCCTCCCCCCAGCTTCCTCTTCCTTCTGCAGAAAATGGCCCGACTCTGCTAGCTGGGGCCACAGGCTTTCTCATCTGTTTTTCATTTGCCTTTTGCTCGCCGCAGTCCCCTCCCCTGATCCCTGAGCTCCCCAGGCGTAGCACCATGTTCTAGCTCTGAGCTGAGCACTAGCCCCGCTGGCTGGATGAATGAAATGAGACCTGCCCAATCAATGGCCAGAAAGAGGCCCAGCTCGGCCCTCCTGGCTCCCACTCTAGTGTCTGGGCCTCTGCTGGAGGGGAAGCCCGGGCTTGAAGGCATCCCCCACCCCACACACACACTGTGTCACCAGGGACAGAAAGGGCAGTCCCAGAGGAAGGGGCCCAGGAGACTGGCCCTCGTGGTGCCTCGCTTAAGGAATGCTCACGGCTCCATTTATGCAGTGGTATTTGTTAAGCACCTATTATGTGCTAGACCCTATACTAGGCTTGAGATGGATTAGGGCCGTGGTTGGCAAACTGCGGCTCTCGAGCCACATGCGGCTCTTTGGCCCCTTGAGTGTGGCTTTTCCACAAAATACCACGTGCGGGCGCGCGTACAGTGCGATTGAAACTTCGTGGCCCATGCGCAGAAGTCGGTTTTCAGCCTGGGCGAGTCTATTTTGAAGAAGTACTGTTGATATTTGGCTCTGTTGACTAATGAGTTTGCTGACCACTGGACTAGGGAACAGAACAGAAAACAGCCTGCCCTCTGGGAACTCGCATCCATCCCAGTGGGGGGGGGGGGGTTCAGGCAAAATGAACAAGTAAGCATGCAGTATGTAATGTGATGGCATGGGCCATGTCAAACACAGCTGGCTAAGGAGGGTAGGAATTACTGCTTTATATGGGGTACTCTGGCCACAGAATTCACTTGAGCCAAAACCTGAATGAACTGAGGAACGAGTCACGTGGCAGTCAAGGAAGAGCTGTCTAGGCCAGCGGTTCTCAACCTGTGGGTCGGGACCCCTTTGGGGGTCGAACAACCCTTTCACAGGGGTCACCTAAGACCATCGGAAAACACATATATAATTACATATTGATTACAGTAGCAAAATTACAGTTATGAGTAGCAACGAAAATAATTTTATGGTTGGGGGTCACCACAACATGAGGAACTGTATTAAAGGGTCGCGGCATTAGGAAGGTTGAGAACCACTGGTCTAGGCCCAGGGAACAGCGTGCACGGCCCTGTAGTGGGAGTGTGTGGGGGCAGCAAGGGGCCCAGAAGGGCCAGGATGGGAGGGGCAGACCAGACTGGTTTATACTCTGGGTGAGAAGTCACTGCAGGAGCAGGGATGCCACCTGGCTTCCTGTGATCGTGCCAGCTGCTGTTGGAGGATGGGCTGTGGTTAGGAGGCTGGCAGCAGTCTGGGTGTGGTGCAGAGTGGTCACATTCCAAGTGCATCTGCAGGTCGAGTTGGTGGGGCCTGCTGATGGGTTGGGGTGTGAATGAAGAGGAGTCAAGGTTAACTCTGAGCAGCTAGAAGGAAGGAAAAGCGATTCTGGGGCCCAGCTTGGGAGGCATCCGCAGGTCCTGCTCCAAGTCTATCCTCTCCTCCTGGCTGCACTTTCCCTCGCCAGTTGCTGCCTGCCCGGAGCCAGCAGGTCAGGCCAGGGACTCAAGCAGCCACCCAGGGCTCAGCCCAACCCATGCCTGCCAGAGCTCAGAGGATCATGCAGAGGGTCACCGTGTCCCTGAGCACCCGGGACGCCTCCCCACCGCCCTCAGAGCCGCAGCCAGGCCCCTGAGGCCCCTTAGCCACCTCCCCATCAGCACACAGCCTGGGGCCACTCTCCAGCTCCTTCCCCCCCAGAGCGGGAGGCAGCCTCAGGCCTGCCCGGACGCCTGCGGGGACACTGGAAGCCTGCAGGGGTGGGCAGGCACGCCGAGCCCTCTTTCCAGAGATGCGGTCATAGTGCTAGAGACACGGAAGCTCCCAATTAGAGGCCTGGACAGGATCCAGACCCGGGGCCTCTGCCAGCTGCAGTTTTCCAAATCAGGGTGTGTGCAAGGAGAGGTAGAATGGAAAAGACCCAGAGCCCCAAGCCAGTGGACTTGGTTTCCAGGCCTGGCTCTGTCTCCTGGGATCCTCTATGAATAATAATAATAATAATAATGGCAGCTAGCATTTCTGCAGAGCTTACCATGCGCCAGGCATAGTTCTCAATGTGATACATCATTCCCAACCCTGTGTAGTGGTTCCTCCCCATTTTCCCCATGAGCAAACTGAGGCCCAGATCAGTTAAGTCACTTGCCTCAGGTCACACAGCTGGGAAGTGGCTCCAAGGCAAGTTTCTCCACACACTGCCTATCGAAGCCCTGCGTGGCTGGTCCTCTGCCCGCCTTTTCAACGTCCCCCAGTCCTCAACCCCAGAGTTTGGCCCTGCTGCCGTTTCACACAGTCCTTCCAGCCCTTCCAGCCCAGGACCTGTGCCCATGCCTTCCTCTCTGTCTGGAATGCTCTTCCCCTGTGGCTGGCTTCTCACGCGTTCTTCAGGTCTCAGTGGAAATGTCACTTCTTCAGGGAGGCCTTCCCTGACCACCCCAGACCCAAACCCACACCTCTTCCTGCTTCTCCCACCCCATGCTTTCAGTAAAGCCCTTGTGGGGCCAGGAATGCAGCAGGGGGTGGGAGAGCAGGCCCCTCCTTATGGCCTGTGGGGAAGCAGACTCCTCCCCCTCCCCCCCCAGGTCTGCTTTCACGCGTGATCATGGAGCACCTTTCATGTCATTATTGTGAAGAATGGCTGCAACTGTTCCGTTTAAGAATGTGCCCGGACCTATTTAATGAATCTCTTAATGATGACACTTGGGTTGTGTTCGTTGTCGGCTCTTCTAAAGAGTGTTGTAATGAATAACTTCACACAGACATCATTTCACATGGTGCGAGTCTGTCTCTAAGACAAACACCTCACAGGGCATTGCCAGGTCCAAGGCCTTGTGCATTGTTATGACAGGTGAGGCCACGCCTACCTGCCGCGCCCGGGTGCAGTCACTCTTTCTGAGGATCTTTCTGCTCTCGAGAGCCCGCCATGCCCTCTGGGTTTCTGGTTCTGGCCTCAGAATCATTTCTTCTAATGCAGGGGTCCTCAAACTACGGCCCACGGGTCACATGCAAATACAAATATTGTATTTGTTCCCGTTTTGTTTTTTTACTTCAAAATAAGATATGTGCAGTGTGCATAGGAATTTGTTCATAGTTTTTTTTTAAACTATAGTCCGTCCCTCCACCGGTCTGAGGGACAGTGAACTGGCCCCCTGTTTAAAAAGTTTGAGGACCCCAGTTCCAATGACATCTTATGCAGAAGGTCAATAAGTTAAAAAAAGATGGAGGTGGGTGTCTGCTCTGTTGTCCCCCACCCCCAGGATACCACCTTTGGGCTACCCAACAAAGCAACAAGGAGAATCATTGAGACATACTGGGGATAGCACTGCAGGAAGCCAGTCCTGCCCAGGCTGAAGGGACAAGGAAAGCTGGGAGAGAGCAGAGCAAGGGGAGGAGTCACAGCCCTAGAGCAGGGGGAGGAGTCACAGCCCTAGAGCAGGGGGAGGAGTCACAGTGCTGGAGCAGGGGGAGGAGTCACAGCGCTGGAGCAGGGGGAGGAGTCACAGTGCTGGAGCAGGGGGAGGAGCCACAGTGCTGGAGCAGGGGGAGGAGCCACAGCGCTGGAGCAGGTGGAGGAGCCACAGTGCTGGAGCAGGGGGAGGAGCCACAGTGCTGGAGCAGGGGGAGAAGTCACAGTGCTGGAGCAGGGGGAGGAGCCACAGTGCTGGAGCAGGGGGAGGAGTCACAGCGCTGGAGCAGGGGGAGGAGCCACAGCGCTGGAGCAGGGGGAGGAGCCACAGCGCTGGAGCAGGGGGAGGAGCCACAGCGCTGGAGCAGGGGGAGGAGCCACAGCGCTGGAGCAGGGGGAGGAGCCACAGTGCTGGAGCAGGGGGAGGAGCCACAGCGCTGGAGCAGGGGGAGGAGCCACAGTGCTGGAGCAGGGGGAGGAGCCACAGCGCTAGAGCAGGGGGAGGAGCCACAGCGCTAGAGCAGGCCCTACAGACCCTCCGGACAGGCCTGGCCATGGGGCTGCCCTGCCAGCAGAGTGCCCAGCAGGCTTGTGCCTGCTTGTGAAGGCCGACTGTAAAAGTTTCAGGAATTTGTGAGCCAGTTGTTAAACACATCAACTTATAACTAATAAGTTATATTCAGAACAAAGATAATGCTCAAAACTCATCACTCCATAGTGATTTTGCTACATTTCACTACTAACTGTGGTCATGAAGTTACCCACATCTACGCATCTGTGTGGTGGAAATACTTCTGTATATGTAGTTACACCACAGAATTGGGCAAACACAGCACTCCCCTAGCCTGCCTGGCAGATGCTTGCCAGCGCACCCCTTCACGGACCACTCTGTCCTCCTGCCCTCTGCCCTCCTGCCACCGTCTCCCATTGATCAAACCCAACCACAGGCCGCTGGCCCGGGCACCAGCCTCCCTGGGCTCAGCGTGGGGCAGCGAAGGTAGGAACGGACCTGGGAGAAGCCAGTGGAAAGTAATCAGTATGCCGGGCCTTGACTCTCAGGGAGGTGAGAGACACCTGTGACCGCCTCTCCTGTGTGTGGGCCTGGCATCTGTGCCGGGTCTGACCCAGGTGGGCAGCCAGGATCTAGCTGGTCCGCCGAGGAGACTGGGCTGGCGCTCTGATTACATATCAGCCACATCAGCCCCGAGTACCAGAACTCCTTTGTATTTTTAGAACAATGATAACGTACTTCTACTCAAAGAAAGTGATGTTCCATTTTGACTGATTCATCACCATCCTGTTCTCATACTATGAGTCAGTGGTTCTCACCTTTGAACTGCATCAGAACCCCTGGAGGGTTTGTGGGAACACAGATTGCTGGGCCCCACCCCCTAACTTTCTGATTTAGTGAGTGTGATATTGTCATATAATAAGAAATATAGCCCTAGCCAGTTTTGCTCAGTGGATAGAGCGTCAATCTGCGGACTGAAGGATCCTGGGTTTGATTCCAGTCAAGGGCACATACCTGGGTTGCAGGCTCCATTCCTGGCCCTGGTCCAAGTGCGTGCAGGAGGCAACCAATCAATGTGTCTCTCTCGTAATTTCTCTCTCTGTCTCTCCCCCTCCTTTCCACTCTCTCTAAAAATCAATGGAAAAATATCCTCGGGTAAGGATTAAACAAACAAAAAAAAAAAATTAGAAATATGTATTTTGGTCACCATCCCAGCTCCTGGCCAGAGTTCCTAAAATCTTTGTCATTTCCTAAATGATCAAGGTGCTCAGAACATCTTTTATTCTAACAGTTGATCTCAGACCCCTGTTCCTGACCCAGAGCTCCTAAACCCCTTAGAACAGTGGTTCTCAACCTTCCTAATGCCGCGGCCCTTTAATATAGTTCCTCATGTTGTGGTGATCCCCAACCATAAAATTATTTTCGTTGCTGCTTCATAACTGTAATTTTGCTACTGTTATGAATCGTAATGTAAATATCTGATATGCAGGATATATTTTCATTGTTACAAATTGAACATAATTAAAGCATAGTGATTAATCACAAAAACAATAGGTAATTATATATGTGTTTTCCAATGGTCTTAGGCGACCCCTGTGAAAGGGTCTTTCGACCTCCAAAGGGGTCGCGACCCACAGGTTGAGAACCACTGCCTTAGAACTTCCTGGATAATGGTGTCTTTTGTTCTAATGAGGTGACTCTGGATGGGCTCCTGGCCAGCTTCGGGATGGGGGCTGGTCACCTGAAAGACCATGTTTAGAAACTTAGAACTTTCAGCCCCATTCCCCATCCTCCAGGGAGGAGAGAGGCCTGGAGGCTGAGTAGCAATCATCGTGCCTGCCTGCGTGATGAAGCCCCGTAAAGCCCCCGAGGCACGGGGCTCGGAGAGCTCCCAGGCTGGCGAGCACATGGAGCGAAGGGTGGGGTGCCACCGGCTCCCCGGGGACAGTCCTGTGCGCAGGACACACCTCTGCATGTCTTCACCTGGCTGTCCATTTGTATCCGTAATGTCTCCCCTGTAATGAATCCATGATAGTGAGCAACTGTTTCCCGGGGCTCTGGGAGCTGCTCTAGCAAATTAGCAGCCCTGAGGAAGGGGTCGTGGAACCTTCAATTTGATGCCAAGTTGGACAGAAGTGTGGGTAACCCGGGGACCCACTCCTTTCGACTGGCATTTGAAGTGGAGGCAGTCTTATGGGGCTGAGCCCTTAACCTGCAAGGTCTGTGCCAACTCCAGTTAGTGTCAGAATCGAATTGTAGGACACCGGCTAGTGTCTGAGACCCGGGGGGCGTGGGAAAATACCCGCACATCTGGTGGCAAAATACGGTGAGTGTGAAAGTAAATGACAGAAACGCTGAGTTTTTTCTAGTCATGAGTCTGGGGTGGGGTTTGAGAACTGGCATTTGTAAGTCGAAAGTGGCACTGATGCCGCTGGTCTGGAGACCCCACTTTGAGAAGCCACTGGCCCCAACTCACATAAAGTGCCTGTGTGTCCTCACACCCACAAGCCTGGAGGTGGCCAGGTGGGCCAGGTGGCTGGGGGGCCAGACTTCGCAGGGGTTGAAAGGCCAGGGGTGGCCAAGGAGCAGCGAGACAAGGAAACAGGAGGCCTGGACAAAGGGAGGGGGACGTCTGTGAGAAGGACCAGGGCAGTGCCCACCTCAGGTCCCCTTCATTTTAAGAATAAGTTGCTGACAGCAGGAAGAGAGAGGTTAAAGCTGCACCAGCCTGAGGATGGGAACAGGAAGTGGGAAGAGGGAGAGAGAGGGAAACGCTCCCTTAGGGGCAGAGGGGTTCGGGCCCAGGGCCCACCTCTCTGAGCAGGATCTGGAACAGAGCGCATCTGTGTGGGGCCTTTTATAGCAAGTTCAAGAACAGGCAGCACTCATCCGCAGGGACACAGATCAGGCCAAGAGCTGGGCATTTCCATGTCTGGACGTGGTCACACAAGCGTGCGCATCTGCTAAACTCACCAGGCTGCCCATATAAGATGCGTGTGCTCTACCACACGGGGTCACACCTCACATGTGTCCGGGCTCGGCTTCGCTGATTCATTTACTGCACATCTACCAAGGCCTCCTGTGTGCGGGGCCTCCTGCTCAGCTGCGAGGACACGGCTGGGAGGAGAAGCCCATGCCTGCCCTGCCTGGGAGGCCTCCACCACAGTGCAAAACCGCTGTGCTCAGAAGAGCCCCAGCGAAGATGGCTCAGAGGAGGCGGGGGAGGTGGGCCCCAGGACACAGGTCAGGGCCTGGGGGACGTCA
>NW_005876114.1:0-10601 GCF_000147115.1 Myotis lucifugus | reverse complement strand
TTCCTCAGCTAAAGAATTACCCACTGGGATCCCTACACCCAACCTGGACTCTCAGCGGACACGGCCTCTCAACCTCACGAGGAACACAACACCTGCAGCTGCCACCCAGGTTCAGCAGGTAAGACACATGCCTCCTCACTTCTAACCAAGTCTCATCCGCAAAAACAGCCGCATCTCAGCTGTCCCACGACACTTGCCCTTCTCCATCTGTGCTCCCACAGGAGTGGGCGCTGCTGAGGTCACCCCATCCCCGCGTGGACGGGAGGCTGCCCTTCACAGGCCCTGGGACACACAAACCAACTGTCCTTGCAGCACACAAAACAACCTTTGCCTTCCTGACAAAAATCAACATCCAATAGTCTTACCTGGCTTTTCTCCTCCTAAAGGTCCCTGCAATCATGGATCACAGGCCCCCACCACACTCACCCAGATCTCCTAAGCCCACACATACCTTGGGGCAGCGGACGGGCTCCGTCCAAAACAACAACAGAGGCGAGGGCTGCATACTCCGCACACACACCTCCAGGAAAACAAGGGCCGAGAGGACACCAGGCTCCCAGAGCAAACACAAACCCTGGCCCTGCCTCCCTATTTCAATCTGCCTATTAGCATGCAAACATCAGCACCTTCCAAGCACAAAGCACAATGGCCTGCCCTTTCAACATCCCCAACCAAATTTCCATACCTGCAGGCCTTGAAAATCCTTCACCCTGAAGACCTCAACAATGGCTCATCGACCCGTGCCTGGTGCTATTTCCCTAGGGAACCCCAGCGCTTGCATAGGAAGAAGAAAGACCTCGCACACACACTTCTTTGCCAAATCTCTACATGACCCTCTTCCTGAATTTCCCCTTTCGGTTTTGCCCCTGGAAACCACTGCCTTATGCTGAAATGGAGACTGCAGTGGCTGCACAACAAAGCCACAGGCGACACATGTACGGGACTCATTTCCTTCCCCCAGAATAGGAAACACCATAGAAAGTGCAGTCAAAAAACTGACATCTTCACACACCAGCTGTCTGTCTCCCTTACATCATCATCAAACATGCACAAACTTGCCACTGCCTGCCATAGGGCTGCTCGCCTTACGTGTGCACTGAGGACTTCGAGAACCTTCTCAGCTCAGGGACTACCTCCACTTGGCCTCGGGAAGACAATGGCCAACTCCTTCGGGACAGCCCCGCCTCTCACCTCCACGGCCACATCGCCTCTGCCCTCCCTCACAACAAAAACAAACACCTCTTGAACATTGCTTTAGGGTTCGGGGATGCATGACAATGAAAGCTTCATCAACCAACAAACACAAACCACACACTCTAACAAACAATCTTACCACAAAACCTATCTCATACGACAATTCTACTAGGAATGCATACAACGAATAGGGAAAACGCACAACCACAACAAAACCAGGAAACTATCTCAAGCACATGCACAAGGAACAGTGAGGGAACACGGGGTTCTAGGCAAACTGACTGAGAGTCGCGGCGCAGGAACCTGAGCCAAAGAGTCGGCAGATGGAAGGAGGAGAATGGATTCTGCGCTCCCCAGCAAGGTCCACAGATCCTGGGGTTGGGCCAATGCAGTCACGCTGACAGGGAGTAGGGGCATTTTTTTAGGCAGCTGCTCAGGGAAGGCGGGGGAGCATGAGCTGGGGGAGTTCCCACCGCGGGGGTCGTCACGGTTTCCAGGAAGGAGTCTACGTCGCCATCTGTCTGGTAGCTGACCTCTTAGGAATTCCAGGAAGGGCCCAGCATCTTCCTCACCATCTGCCTTGCGGAGGCATGCATCAGCTCCTGGACCCCCTTACGACCCAACACTGACCTCTTGCGGATCTCAACAACAGCAATGAGCCTCCACAAGAGCACAGTCATGCCCCAAACACAAACCTTCTGCACCACAAAGCTTAGCTTTGTCCTAACAAACCTACTACACCCTTCCTTCCTTCCCAGGACGACCATGAACATCCCGTTCAAATACCCACAGGCACTGCCTCCTTCCAAATCCTGACAACTAGTCTCACTGAATTTAGAGCCCAATGCTGAATTTAGAGCCTTGCTCTCTCCAAACAAAGCAACAACTTCTCTGGAGGCAGTACCCAGAACACACATTGACATGCAATCTACGTTCCCCAAGACATAGGACTCAGGAGGGACTGTGACTTAGAGACCCACCACAAAAGCCTGCAAGTTAGCAGACAGACAGAAAACAGACCAACCTAGGAATATAGACATGGGGCAATCTCATGGCATCGTGTCTTCAAGATTTCGATTGGGGAATCCCCTGATCCAGCAGCGCTGCTCCTTCAATAAATGTCTCTCCTGAAACCTCTAGGGATAACATTTAGCTTTGCCGCCAGGATGACACAACAAAAATACTGGGAAGCACAATATCAGGGGAGGAGGGGGGAGGAGGGGAAGGGGGAGGGGGGAGAGAGAGAGAGAGAGCGCGAGCTCCAAAATAGTGGTTTCCAAAGTTGTTTTATGCACTGAAAATAACAGGAGGAGAGGTCAATGGATGGCTTGAAATCCATGGCTGATAGATGGGGGAGTAGGGACAAACCAAAGCAGACGAAACCTCTGGGGTTGGACAAAAAAGAAAAACTATTGAGCTGAGTGCAGGAACACTTCATAGTCAACCATTCACACAACCACAGGAGCACAGGCACTTCTGCTCCGAGCCAGGGTGACGGGGCTGCACCCTGAGGGGAACGGAGAAACAGAACTTCAAAGGGACAAGGACATTTCACAACTACCTCATCTCATACACAAAAGAACAGAAGCCTGCATCTGCATGCAAATGAATCTTTGACAGGGAAGAGATTGCCCGAGGACACGACCAACCACTACAAACTCCTTTCCAATTCAAGGGCTGGCTTTTCAGGCCATCCAGACCAGGGACTTCTGCTCTCTTCCCTTGCTGAGGCCGCAGCGCAGCACTTCCCTGAGTGACTCATGCAAACCTGGAAACAGGACATTCAACACATCCAGGAATCAACAGACCACAAGCATCCCATCTGCTTTCTCCTACTACAAACTCTTCAACACACTTCCATGGCATCACGGACTCCAGCTCAACACTCAATCCTGGGATTTGTTAACGTAAAAAAACCATTGAAACCTGTCAAGAATTTTTGTGAGTTTATTTGAGCCAAACTGTCGACATATGCCGGGAAGCAAAACCTCAATGAATTGAGATAATGCTCCGGAGAATGGCGTGGTTACATTTGTATTTATACATTTGCAATCAAAGGAGGGACATAGGTGGGTTACATGAAATTCATTGGTGATAGATTAAGGAGGAGGGATAAAGCAAAGCAGGGAAACCCCTGGGATTGGATAAAAAGTAAAACGATGGGCACATACTTAGGTGGGCGCAGGAACAATTAACATGATAATAATGAAGGAATTTGTGGTATCTGTCCTGGGGCCCAGCACATTTCGTTGTGCCCCAGGGGCTCCAGATACAGGGAAGTCACAAGTTACCCCGACATTTCAAGGGTATGTTATCATAGATGCAAAAAGACAGATAGGCTCAGTGAAGGTAAAGGTTGACCTTGTCAGTGAAGATACTGGCCTAGGACGTAACTGCCCACCATAACTGCTTTTAATTAAAGTTTAATTTCAGACCATCCTTTGTGGTGACTTTAGGTCTCTGAGTTTGCAAGACTGCCATGCAGGCCTCCCCTGAGCTTGTCAGGTCAGCATGTAGCCCCTTTCGTCCATAGATTCAAACCACATCCAGGGGGGGAGGGGGATTGGCCATGAGGGATGCCAGCTTTTCCGATGGCAGCGACCAATTCATTGCACAAAGCTTACATCCACCACCCTCCCCATCAGAGAAACTCACCCAAGATGCTCAAACACCTGGGCAGGCGTGGGCTCACAAAGTCAAGCCTGCACGGACACAGGGGCACAGCTGGTGGGGGGGGGGGGAGGCCACCGACCCCTCCCTCCTCACATGGCCGAGGGACCTCACCCCCCCAACGCCATCCATCCTCCCAGGAAAACACCTTCACATGCTTCACATAGAAAATCCCATCATCTTCTCCATCACTCACACACCAAGCCTCTGCCACCTCACACATCACACAATTGCATGGCCCAGCTACAAACGAAACCTCCACTGTTAGGTCGGAGAGAGCCCAGGATCGGATACATGCAGATGTGATGAGACAATGGACTCCCCCTGGAATTTCTCACAGATCAACGTGCCAGACACAGATACTGGCTTCTTCTCCCTGAATCCACATAACCCCACACAGATGCTGACTCATTCCTGAATACCTTGCTGACCCCCCTGCAGCTGAAGCTTCCTCAACTGAATACCTCAGCTCATGTCCCCGCCCCTCACCCAACCGCAGTATAAAAAAAGCGCCCCCCTCCATGTTGGCGTGAATCCACGTGCCCTGTCTTTGGGGGTATGTGGGTCTCCTGGGGACGCAGAAATAAACCTTTTCCTTTCCTTTCTTTTCTGATTCACTGGACTCTCTATTTCTTGCGCCGCCTCCTGAGCCACCTAACCTAACCTCCACAAAAGGGGCTCCTCACAATACTGGGGACTGCTGGCCTCGCTTCCAACACACTTGCCTGGGGGGAGCAAAAAAACACACAGCACAATGGACAGGGGAACCGTGGGCCTCAGGGCACATGACAAATAGGAAGACACCTTTTCCCTTAGCACCAGCGAGGCTGGGACGCGGTCACAATCAAGCAGCAATTTCAGGCGGGGGATAGAGCCAGCCTTAGGCATTTGGGACAATTGGGGTACAAGGACAAAAGACAGGGACACACACTGGGAGAAGGGACATTGCCACAACACAAGCAAGCCAGGGGCACTCACGTCTCCATAACACAAGGGAGCACCAACACTCTCATTTGCATAACACAAACGAAATGCAAATGGCCCGCAAAGGTCAATATTTACAAAATAAAAACAAGGAAGCCCTGCTTTCAGGTGCAAAACAACAAAGCCCACAGGGAACAAGGGGGGACAACCTCACGAGGCCCATGGGAGGGTCAACCTTGGAGCCCAGGACTTACTGGGGGAACCAACTCCAAGGGGAATATGGACCCAGCAGAGGGAATAGCAGGCACCACCATCTGCACCCTTGACAGGACATACGGAAAGGAACCCAGTGGGACCCTTTTCACCCTCCCTACGTGGCAGTCTGGACTTGATCTTCAAGACATCTCCACACTTACTACAACACTTTCTGTCTGGGAATTCATTCTGCAATTCCGGCGGGAAAAAAATACAGGTTCCAGTACAAAAAGGACGTAGCCACGGGATCCCCCTCCCCCGCCTTATAACACCCGCTACCGAGGGGCACCTCTGCCCTCAGAGCCCACTCAGGAGCCTCACATCGTGCAGGGAGGACAAGCCAATCTCTCCATCACACACACACACACACACATTCCTCCTCAGCTAGGTCTTGGCTCCACCTGCTGGACAAGCAGGGACAGGCCTTTCCAAATGCAATCCTCTCACCAACACGGGCAGACACACATGGGTTCCCACCTTCCTGGGAGGAAGTTTACAAGACTAGGATGCTCTCCTCCCTCCACACTTCCATTCCAAGGAACATCTTTTCATTCGGAATGCCTGTGTTTTTTTTTTAAATCTTATTTCTGTAGCGTCATATTCGCACAAGGAGTGAGTGGAAGAAAAAACAACAGTACAAACCTTTCACTTTCAACAAAGATCGCTTCTCTTTCCTCAGCAGATTTCAAACACAGTGAACTTGGCATGGCAACTTCAAAGGATTCACATTCTGAAATGAGGACGCACTGCTTGATGCTGATCACATTCACATTTACAATACGGCAAATAACACCACAATCCTACTTTATCGCATGGCCACTCCAACAGGAATGCCTATAAATGCCACGTGCTCAAAGCAGCCCCAGGAAGGCATCTTTATTTCCGCTTACGGTGCCTGGGAATGGTTGCAAATTGACATCTTTCACAGGGAAGACGAGCACTAGCCCATGCTGCTCGCTGCATCAGCTTTACAGATACACCTGCTACAACCAACACTCTCTGCTTTCTTTCAAAAGGCCACAAAATCAGCAGCTTCGACACGGTCAGAGAGTCGCCTCACAGGGAACCTCAGGGCACCCGTCTCCAGGACGCCCCTTCAAAGGGCTGCAGGGGGTGCACAGCCCACAGCCAGAAGAGTGACTTCAGGGAATTCTCTAGCATCAAGGGTTCTCTCTCAGCACGGATATTTCTCTCTCCCCCCCTCCCTCCCTCCCTCCCTCCCGCCCTCTCTCTCACTTCCTTTCTAAAATAATACAAATAACTTCCTACCTAAATAAAAACATTGCTTCTGTAACAAGCCATTCAGCACAATCTTTTTCTCCTGCTACTAACACGTTCCCATTACAAAAAATGGCTCCCCCACGCTCAGGACAAGCTCCCCGGGCTGGGCCCAGGGATGAAGCTGGCAGCCACATAATTCAAGAGTAACTCACCTTTTTTCCTTAAATACGTATTTTCATATTTTCTTAATCCTCAACAGGAGTGAGAATATTTTTCCCATTGATTTTTAGGGAGTGGAAGGGAGGAGTGAGGAAGGGGAGAAGAGAGAGAAAGAGGCAGGAGAGAGGGAAACATCGACGTGACAGAGACACATCTACTGGTTGCCTCCCACAGGTGCCCTGACTGGGGATGGGATCAGACCTGCAGCCCAGGTAAGTACCCTTGACTGTGAATCAAACCTGCAAGCCTCTGGTGCATAGGACGATGCTCTAACCACTGACCAATGACGGCCAGGGATGCATGTCCATATTTTATATTTTTTTAATTTACAGTAATTTAATGCCTGAGAATTTTTACTATTTGCAAAGCTAAATTTTCAATGATAATGAAAAATTAAGCAACCATTATTGCCTACATGGACTTGTATTAATTTTTTTTTTATTTTAGGCACCCAAAGATCCCTGCATTATGGCCATTTTAAGATGAGATTTCTAGTGAAATCACCTTATTTCTGTAAAGTGCTTGTCAGTAATAGGATTCCTATCAGGAGTATTAGTGAAGGCTGGGGTCTGGGAGTTTCCAGCCTTGGAGGCACAATTTCCCATGTAAATTGCAGTGGGGTTCTTTGAACATTGGCAGTCTGAGCAAATTCTCTAGGGCAGCTATGTAGTGGGTCCAAGTGTGCAGCTTACAGGTTGAGCTCTTCGAGGCTCTCAGCCCTTGAGTGGTATTCAACCCTCTTCTGTGCCTCGGTTTCTCTCCTCAGCTGCCTAATATAGCCCTGAGGACTGGAAGCACTAGGTGACCAACCTTTATATGCGTGTCCCTGGATGAGTCAATTTCTTCATTAGAGCTGAGTTGGAGGTTCCCTGTGGAGCCCTTACAGGTCATGAGGAATGACCTCTGACACCTCCACCAAGATTTTTAGTTTCCTAAGAGCATGAGACATTCAGGCTGGAGAGAGGACCTGCCCCTTATCTTAGGAGCTGAACTAGTTCAGCTCTCATTTACACAGCAAAGGCATTTGTTCAAACTCTCAGAAAACAATTCAAATGGAAAAGGCAAATTTAAAAACCAGGCACCCATTTTTCCTGTCTCACCTTATAGCCTGGGTTCTGATAACCTCTAACCTTGTCAGGTTAGCAAGTGGCCTGTTTTCATCCACAGAGTGAAACAAAGGAAGGGATGACAATAGAAGAGACAAGATCAAGGGGCCCTTGGAGACAGGTTCAGGGAGCTAGCCGGACGAGGTGCCACTGCCCACTGCTCCCCCACTGCAAGTCTCACAGGAACTGGGACCTTTACAGCTTAGAAGAAAAAAAGTAAAAACAGGAAATAAGAGAAGGGAAGACACAGGAGTGAGGAACAACGCACACCTTTGTTTTAAGGGTTTTACCTGTTTTATTTATTTGGGTTTTTAAATACAGTTTTATTGATTTCAGAGATAGGAAAACAGAGGGAAAAAGAGAAACATCCATGTGAGAGGTATATCAAACACAAACGGTGAGATTCATCAGTTGCCTTTTGTTGAACCCACAACCTGGGCATGTATCCAGACCTGGAATTGAACAGGTGACCTTTTGACGCATGGGACGATGCTCAACCAAGTTAGCCACAATGGGTAGGGCAAAGGTTTTACCTGTTTTGATTTTGTTTTCTTTTGTTTTTTAATCCTCGCCCAAGGATATTTTTTCATTGCTTTTTAGAGAGAATGGAAGAGAGAGGGAAAAACAGAGAGAAATATCGATGTGAGAGAAACACATCGATTGGTTGCCTCCTGCACAAGCCCCGACCAGGGCCCGGGCCAGGGAGGAGCCTGCAACCGAGGTACGTGCGCTTGACCGGAATCAAACCCGGGACCCTTCAGTCCACAAGCTGATGTTCTATCCACTGAGTCAAACGGACCAGGGCAAGGTTTGACCTGGTTTTTAAAGGTGACAATTTTAGGGGAGGTCTCAATGGAATATCTCAATAGAATGTTTATCAACTCTCCAAGTCTGTCCTTTGATGTGCTGATGCATTACAAAGAGCATAAACAGTGATAAGAGTCATTCTCTGATCAGTTTCACCTTAAAAAATGTCACTGGAAAGGGATCTGAACCAAGGTGGATCTGCCCAGACATGGTCTGGAACGTGTAACCCATTTGCTTCTAAGCATCCTAGGTTAGGGAAGATATGTTTTTGTGATTTATTAGTTGTGCCTATAAATTACTAGGCCCTGTTAGAGTCTCAGATTTTCCATTCCACTTGCCAAGGACTTTTCCTAGCTTTTTCATAACCAGCCACAACTCGATAAACTTGGGAACTCTTATTAGTGTTGAATTCAACGCAATGACCATTAGTGGACAGACACTAGATGCCATAGCCATAATCAGGACCCCAGACACACACCCTGCACTCCAGAACCTGGACCCTATAGAGAACCACACACCAAAACCTGGATGCCCCAACCCTGGGACTCAAACTCAAACGATTCCCCCGACTCAAACATGCTATGCAGCACAAAAGCCAGAAACTGATACCAAAGACTGACAGAGGATTCCGAACAAGAGATTCCACACACCGGCATCTGAATCTATGGTTGCACTCGGACCCCACACAAGAACCCAGGACACAAAGCCACACCCAAAGAGACCCAAAACCCCAGACACCTGAATACATATTTGACCCAAAACCACAGGCCCTGGACATAGAGCAGAGATCTATGACTAAGACGCATTAGCCACAAGCCAGAGCTGGACACATACACCAGACCTCAGTTGCCAGATGCCAGAACTGAACCAGATCCTCATGTTGCACAAAAACCCGTGATTCAATAAAGAGAACCCATGTCACTCTAAGTCCAAGCAGCTAGTTTCACAAATACATTTTTTTCATGCCAATGTCAATGTACAAGAGAAAAAAATAATTCCAGATTTTCAAAATCCTACCAAACCTTGCAGTGTCACACACATAAGGCTAACAGAATGGAAAAGTAATGATACTGCTTACCTTTGCTGGCAGCTGTCCATGATCTCTCGGCTTCAGCGGTGTCAGAAGTTAGCTGTGTCCCAGCCGATAATTACACAAGGCCGGCTCTTCAAAACTGTGGGAGATTTAAAAAGCAATTATTTGCCTCATACTGTTAGGTTAGGTGTCTCAGGAGGCGGTGCAAGAAATAGAGAGTCCAGTGAATCAGAAAAGAAAGGAAAGGAAAAGGTTTATTTCTGCGTCCCCAGGAGACCCACATACCCCCAAAGACAGGGCACGTGGATTCACGCCAACATGGAGGGGGGTGCTTTTTTTATACTGCGGTTGGGTGAGGGGCGGGGACATGAGCTGAGGTATTCAGTTGAGGAAGCTTCAGCTGCAGGGGGGTCAGCAAGGTATTCAGGAATGAGTCAGTATCTGTGTGGGGGTATGTGGATTCAGGGAGAAGAAGCCGGTATCTGTGTCTGGCACGTTGATCTGTGAGAAATTCCAGGGGGAGTCCATTGTCTCATCACATGCCTGCATGTATCCTATCCTGGGCTCTCTCCGACCTAACATCCCGGCCTTTTGGTGATAAGGGACTGCGACTCTTTCTGACTGCTTCCAGCTGAACATGGACGACAAGGGGGGGGGTGGGGGGTGGTTAAAGGCCAGGGTTAGGCAGAGGCAGGTCGGAGGGGAGCCGAGTGTAGGGATGGAGCAGGAGCTGATTCACAGTCACCCGTGACATCTCCGTGATCCGGGAGCAGATGAACTTGAGGAGGCAGGGGGCTAGAAGAAAAAAGACACAGATGAGAAACAGGGGCCCTATCATGGGCAGGACCCAGGTAGCTAAGGGGCTTTGGAGCCCGCCGAAAGGAGAGTTGTCCTGGAAGTGTCCTGCATGTAGTTCTTCACTCAGCTTAGTCAGGGTCTGTACGTTTTGCTCCACTACTCCGGACTCGATGTAGTTAACAGCATTCTTCCTGAAGGAATATGCAGGTTCCTCCTCTTTCTGCAGTCAGAAGGTCTAAGGCGCGCTGGTTCTGTAGGGCTACTTGGGCTACTGATGTCACTTGCTGCTGTAGGGAGGCTAAAAGAGACAGTAGTAGACTCCAGGGCTAACATGGAGCTTGTCATGAAAGTACTGAGCAGTGACCAGACTGTTC
>NW_005876113.1:0-10602 GCF_000147115.1 Myotis lucifugus | reverse complement strand
ATAGACCACACATGGGAGCTTGTTCTTGGCAAGATTTATTCAGGTGGAAATAGAAGGCTTCCCTTATGTCCCATCTCCATCTGTCCTGCCATGTAAAAATCCAATCTTGTCTTCATCAAGGCCAAAACCAAGGCCAGTGCCCAGAGTTTCTGTTTTACATTAAAGCTTAGTCCTTTGGAACCCACATGGTCTACTATGAGCCCAGATGGCTGCTAGACCCACATGGTTTTGCATGTTCCTGGGGCGGGGGGGGGGGGGGAGAGAGAGAGAAAGAGAGAGAGAGAGAGAGAGCTCTTTGTTCCCTGGGGTTATATTATCTCAGGCTTGGGAGGAACCAGGAGCTTTTTCAAAATAACCAATCAACTTCCCAAGTTTTCATGAGCTTGTTTAGGGCTGCCTCCTGACCAATCCATTCTTTCTCCACGCTAGACTGACAGGCTTCAGTGGTTCTCATTTTGACTCCTATTGCACATGCCTCATAGAAGCACTTCTCCCTGCACCATTTTGACTTCTACTGAACATGCATTTACCTCCCCTTTTCCCCAGTGATATGTGGGGAACAGACCTATGGTTCCCTGGGAGTGTGTGAAGCTGCAACCTCCTGGTGAAGCAAGCAGGCTCGTGCTCCCTAGTTGATTATGCTTCATAATGTCCGACTTCCCTTGCTTCTTTCCTTTATTAATTACTAGTATCTAGATACCCACACTAACTTCCCCCCCTGAAAACCTTGAATCTTGTAATCTTACAAGGGCCACTAGCTGACGGTCCTATCTTCTGTAGCTGCTTCCTGCTGTCAAGGAGCATAGTCCTGCATATCGCCAGGCCCTGAGATTCTTCCTTTCTGTCCAAGGAAAAAATGAACCAAAGGGAAAGGGAGTCTTCATGCAGGGAAGAGGGATTTTGTGAAGTCCAGGTCAGTCTGCTCTCCTAGGGATGCAGCATACATGACATCTAGAGGATGGCACTGTCTAGAGGATGGCACTGACTAGAGGATGGCACTGTTGGACAAGCTGGCATTCTTGTTGTATTCTAGAGATGACAAGTTAGACAAGAAGGTTAAAAGGCATAGTCCAAAAATGAGGATAATTATAGCAACTAAAGGTCTCGTGGGAGGTAAAACCCAGGTGATAGAGGGAGGGACTAGTTTCTCAGTATGCCAGATGAAGTTGGAGGAGTGTCCTTTCTTTATTAATATCTAGCTACTTACGCTTACACTATGACTCTCATAAACACCTTGATATGTAAATGCTGCTTTGATATTGCTTTTTGAGATGACACAAGTAAATTACCTGCTAAAGTGCCTAGTTTGTAGTAGAAATGCAATGCATTTTTATCCCCTTCCTTTTTTCTCCTCCCTTTCCAGCTCCCTTAGCATTAAGAGGAACCTCATTGTTGAAGAACGGTGTCTGTAAACACTGAAAAAATTATTCATTGAAGATAACAGACAAGAAAGAAATAATGGTGCAAATTATCCTTTGCCTTCCTGATTGAGGTGCTCTTCATTGGGATACATGGGCTATTGATGGCGATAAAGACTTCTTAGTCTAGACTACATTATGGTTGATGCTGGACTTCCATTTTGAGTTGTTTTGCTATGGTTCTGGGACAAATTAAACATTAAAAATAATCTAGTTTGGTTTAAAAATACACTTAATCCAATAGCAGCCTCACACCAATCTATACAGGGTTTAACTCTATCTTCATAATTTTTGCATGTTCTTTTTAACCATCAGAGAAAAACTAGCTTCTGCCAAGTCATCTGGCTTTACCGACTTACATTAAATATGTGTGTGTGTGTATGTGTGTGTGCACGCGCACACATAGGCATGTGCGTTGAGGAAACAGTGAGGAGTTTACTTTAATGAGCTCAATTACTTTCAGTAATATGAGCTATCAAAACATTTCTCCACTCAGATTTTGCTGACTGGTACAAAATTGCATCTGACTCATTCTTGCCATTTGCACCCCAAATGTGAGTATATCCAGAAATGGAAACATAATATTTTACAGTAGAATGTCTCTAGTGCAGAGCAAACACATGCCTTACCTTTCCAAGGCAAATAAGATCAACCAAGGTTAATTAATTACAAACAGGCTTGAAGAAAAATGCTCTATATGAGTGGTTCTCAAACTCTGCTACACATTGGAATTACCTGAAGAACTTTGCAAAATACTGATGTCTGGGTCCTGCTCCCTAAGTTCTGCTGGAAGTTGTTTGGGGTGCAGTCTGGCCATTCAGAATTTTCAAGGTTCTCCAGGTATTCTAATATAGAGCCAAACTTGAGAATCATTGATCTACATCTGTGCGCATCAACAAATTTGAAAATTCTATGAGGGTGGAGAGGCAGCTTTACATTTAGACTCCTTAATGACAAGTGAATTGCTTTTGACATAAATACTTCCCTCTTTAGATTACTCTATAAAGAGAAAAATTGAAGATAAGGTGGGGAAATTGTGCCTCCGTTAGAGAACCAAGCATAGCAATGAAATACAGGAGATATAAGTTTATGTTGTTCTTAGTTCTTTTATATATATATATATATATATATATATATATATATATATATATATATAATATATATATATAATATATATATAAATAATATATATATATAAAATATATATATATATATATATATATATATATATATATAATTGATTTCAGAGAGGAAGGAAGAGGGAGAGAGAGATAGAAACATCAATGATGAGAGAGAATCATTGATTGGCTGCCTCCTGCACTCCCCCTACTGGGGATTGAGCCCGAAATCTAGGCATATGCCCTTGACCAGAATCGAACCTGGGACCTTTCAGTCTGCAGGCTGATGCTCTATCCACTGAGCCAAATTGACTAGGGCAGTTTATGTTGCTCTTACGTAAAATGTCCATAGATGTGCAAATGCATGACCATTGGACGCCTCCACTGGTCATAGGGGCCCTCTCTCCTATCTTGTTGCCCTCTGTCTTTAATAATGTGATTTCTCATGTTTGTCTACAATAGCTGCTCAAGTACCATCCGTCACAGCAGGAAAGAAGAAGGAGCAAAGAATGAACCATTGGAAGATACTTTTTAGAAGTGGAGCAGGATGCGTCCACTTACATCCCTTTAGCTCAGTAGTTCTTGACTGGGGGAAGTTTTGCCCCTCAGGAAATATTTGCCAGTGTCTCAAGACATTTGTGGTTGTCACATCTAATATAGTAGCGGTTCTCAACTGGTGGGTCGCGACCCCTTTGGGGGTCGAACAACCCTTTCACAGGGGTCGCCTAAGACCATCGGAAAACACATATATAATTACATATTGTTTTTGTGATTAATCACTATGCTTTATGTTCAATTTGTAACAATGAAAATACATCCTGCATATCAGATATTTACATTACGATTCATAACAGTAGAAAAATTACAGTTATGAAGTAGCAACGAAAATAATTTTATGGTTGGGGGTCACCACAACATGAGGAACTGTATTAAAGGGTTGCGGCATTAGGAAGGTTGAGAACCACTGTAATAGAGGGTGGAGCTGCCGCTAAACATTGTGAAATGCCCAAGGCAGCTCCTACTATAAAGAATTATCTGGCCCACATTGTCAACAGTGGCAATGTTGAGAAACCCCACTAAGTTTAGCTATAGGTTGGTCATAGGGCTATATTTAGCTGCAAGGAAGATTGGAAATTATTGCCTGTATTCTGAGAAGCTACATGCCTGTTTAAAAATCGGGAATTCTATGATCAGAAAGGTAGCATGAACAGGGTAGAGATAAACTATTTGTCTGCACCATGTTGTCCTGTTACTTCCATGTCTTACCAAAAAGATTTGAGAGCTGGAATTTGTTCCCTTATTATGATCCATCATGCAACCATGATGTAACTCATACCCAGCATCAAATGGCTAATTTTTCAAGCAGAACGAGTCATTTGTAAGCAGGAATGCAATTTTAATGAAGGCTTTTCTGGTTACTGTTCCTGGGAAGCTGGGGTTATATTTTAATGAGGTAATCTTTCATGAATATGCAGGAAGATCCTGCTGGGCATTGACTACATTAGTAGTGGGTTACGAAAGAAGTTTCCAGTATATAATATGTACTTTGCTTTTTTCAGTTTCCTTCCCTCTCCGCTTGGATAAAAATGGGAGGTAGAGCAGGGGTACCATTGATACCCACTTCCTGCGGTCTCTTTAGTGCTTTAATGTATACAGAGATAATGCAGTAGAATAAATCTACACCTTTGAGTACATCCAATCTACCACTTTATTTTATGGATGAGAAAAGCAGGCCCAGTTTTTCTATCTCTAATGTGAATGAATTGGCGTAGATAATGTCTTAAGTCCCTTCTAAGATTTAAATTACTTGGCACCATGAAGCTGATTCTAGGAGTTTCAGCTAAACATATAGAATGAGGAGTGAAGAAGCTCTGACTAGAACCTGCTTTCTGAATTTGAGCTCCCTTGTGGATTTTGCTCTTTTGCTTTTTTTCCTCAGGTTGATACTGGCTGTCAGTTAGCAGGATGGAAACATAAGCGCCCTGAGAGACCAGACTTCCCATGGAAACAAAGTTTTGTTAAACAGTGTTAAAACAGAAACATTCCAAAGACTTTTCAATCCTATTTCAATTCAGTTTCAGTTCTAGGACAGTAACAATACACAGATAACACATGAAGTTGTCTATACTTCAGAAGAAAAATCAATGAGATTCTGTCTATGAAATGATTCTTCTTAAAGTTCACGTCTTTTTATAATGAGTTTATCCATAATTCAAACAAACTCTATTTTTAATGTCAAGGGAAAATATAATATCTAATCTGGGTTTATTATCAGGTTCAGGTTTAGAAGAATTAAAAGGAAGAACATCAAGACAGCATTCAGAGGATTGCCATGTTTTCCTCAGGCAGAGAAAGTTTCTCCATGGTTAAGCTGATGAACACACTTATGCACAGGAAGCTTCATCTATTATTCAGAATATTCTCACAAAAATACTTTTCTTTAGAAAGTTATAGAGACAACTTAGTTTTCTGGAATCTTTTCTTCTGGGCATGTTATCTTGGGAATGGTCTTGTGAAATACAGCCATATCGGGGCAATGACAACATCACACAGACTACCTTTTCTCCTAAACTACACAGCTTCCTTCAAAGAGAAGAGGGAGAAGACTCCCACTGCAGAGATAATAGACAATCCCAACAATGGATGTTGCCCTGTGCCATTCAAATGTGACCGTGCAGTAGATGTGGAGAAAGTTTCCTTGCAATTTCAGTCATCTGTTATCATTTTTCAAAATTGCTGTTTTCTTAGACAATGTCATGGGTCAGGGCTTAAGCTCCTCTGTGGATGAAGTTGCCTAAAAATACCTTAATACAAATATTACCAGTTTACTGTATTGTGCATGTTTTGCAATGTAGAATCCAGAATAATGCTGGCCTTAGTAGCATCAGAATGTCAATGTCAATGTTAATGTTTTCAAACATTTCGTGTTTTACTTCTCAAAATGCTGCTATATTTGTTTTATTTTCTATCCTCTACAGTTTATCTTCTAAAATAAGTTGATAAAAATTATAATGAACAGAAATATTTTCTTGATAGAGAGATAAAAATATGCCCTAGTTTGTGTCAGAGAATTTTGAAAAAGTTAGTAAATTTTTAAAGAACTCTCCATATATCCAAATATTTTGAAAAGTGAGCTCTATGGAAGTTGCCATAGCAGCAGGTATTTGAAGCTAGAAATATCTTTGAGATTATATGTTAGGATCGAAATTGTCTTATTATAAAAAATGTCACAGATTTTGCTTCAGCATTACTGGGTAACAGTCACAGCAGGTAAGAAAAATGTGAGGAGAGTAGTAGGGGAGGCAGCGATGGCTAACATGTCCTTATTTAACTTAGCCTTTCTATTCAATTTAAAAAGAATGAAATATATAGCCTCGTGCATATTTTTTTCATTGAGATATCTCCATTTCTCTGGTAATGGAACTCAACACATATCAATAACCAGGTGTAGATATGCCAAAGATGCAGATGGTGTTTCAGATAATATGTCCAATTTTGCTAGGCTAGTTTTGTAAACAGAAGATGATTACTTATTCAACAGAGATCAGACAAAGTGACATCCAGGGAGTCTCCTTCAGGGTTGATTAACTTTACATAGAAATCTAAAATAATTATGACTACACATGCTGGAGAATGAAATGTTCCCATCAGGCAATGATTATAACCAACATCAAGTAAGAATTTTAGCCAGGCAATCAGAAATCACCAATTACGCAGAGTATCTGCAAGAGAAAATGTTGTCTCATAAAAGTGCTGAAATGAGTAACTGGATAAGATTTTTAACAAAAACAGATGGGCCCATTTTGGCTTTTGACAGTTGACTTATGCAAACTATATGCAAAGGCTCAAACAGATTATGACCTCTGGCAACAGTCAACTTGTAATGTCATATGTATTATTACCTACACTCATTGGCAAAATGCTCTCTTCAACCACAATGATGAAAAACAAAGCAGAACAATGATTGTTCAAATTCATTATATTTCTCTTATACTTTGGCTATCTGAGCACCTTATTTTTCCCAAAGCATGAATTTTTAATTTACATATTGTACGGCACACAACTATTTTGTTTGCCTGAATGTTTTTGAGATGCATGTGGTTCTGCTGTAATGGTAGCCACTTTGTTTATCCGTGTTTAAGATTTATCCTGCTGGTCATTCTCACTGAAACAAGTCTACACCCCTGCCAGCTCAGGGATTCCATTAGCATGTCTGGGGGAAGTTCCCATAACACTGGAGCAAGAAGAGGCTTTAGCCTTGGCATAGTTCATATTTCCACATTTTTAATGTGAGATAGCTAAAGCTCATAGGATCAGATATCCTGTTCACGTAACACAACTGATCATTGGCAAGGACAAAACCAGAATGCAGGTGTTTCAGTTATCTATTGCTGATTAACAAAGCCTCCCAAAAGTTAGGGGATTAAAACCACAATGCTTTATTTATAATAAATTTGTGAATTGATGGGGAGGGTTATCTGCTGGTTTTATGTGGGCTTATAAGCATGGCTGAATTTTGCTCGGATGTCATGTGGGCTGAAAGGAACAAAATGGCTTTACTCATTTGTCTTGCAGTTGATGCTGGTGGCTGTCAACTGGGGCACTGGGCCCTCTTCTATGTGGCCTCTAATCCTTGAGGGAGTGAGACCAATTTCCTTACATAGTGATCTCAATCGATGTTTCAAGAGAAGGAAAGTAAAAGTTGCAAGACCTCTTAAGACCTAGCCAGTTTTTCTCAGTGGGTAGAGCATTAGCCTGAGGACCGAAGGGTCCCGGGTTTGATTCCGGTCAAGGGCACATACCTCAGTTGGACTGCAGGCTCCTCCCCTGCCTGGATCCTGGTCAGGATGCATGCAGGAGGCAACCAATTGATGTGTTTCTCTCACATTGATATTTCTCTCTGTCTTTCCTGCTGTTTTCCACTCTCTAAAAATCAGTGGGAAAATATCCTTGGGTGAGGATGAAAAAAGACCTAGGTGCAGAACTGTCCTATTCTATTGGTCGAAATTAGTCCTACTGAGAGACCAGAGAAAAGGGGTTATGTATTTACTTCTAAATGGGTTGAGTTGCCAAGCCACATTGCAGAGGAGCATGGAGGGAATTGCCGTAGCCATCCTTGAAAATGCTCTTCTATATCAGGTTATCAGTTTCAATAGGTAAGGACAACATTTCTGTGTAAGCCCAGGCCTTGTGTCATTTGCATCACTGCTGATTTTGCAGCAAATTGGTGCATTCTAGTCTGTCAGTAGACTCTTGGCCAATATCCAATAGAAAAAGCTTCCTCATTGTGATTGTTTGGCTTCATATGTCAGTGAAAACTCTAAAACAATCTAGTAAAAATAACTAGGTTCTCCTTGAAAATTAGCTTGATTTGAAACCTAATACATTTTACAAAGTAATAAAACCATGAGAAAGCCTTTTTATGCTCTTAAGTGGAATCCTTAAAGTTTGATTAGTTTCCAAATGCAAGCTGTCAAGTTAAGCAAAAAGCCTGTGTTCCCAGTTTATGAGGGATGCCATTTGGTGACCTGAAGGTGGCAGATGTGAAGGCCAACAGTGGAGGATGGTGGTGGGGCCAGGGTCTGGGGGCCTCCAGCTGCTTTCTTGATGGGCTCTTTGTCAAAGTCTCTCTTCTGAGGAACGTGACTCCATGTGAGTGGCTGTTGGTCTTAGTATAAATATTTCATTAGTCATGATGGTTTTGAAAACTTAAAGCTGTGAAGGACACATTGGAATCTCTGTGATTTATGATAAAGCTGAAGGAAATTTGATCATTTCAGTCCTGCCATATGTAGCTGTGTGGAATGTGCAAATGAATTGAACCAGTAAACCCGACAGATTTTGTTTCTTGATTTAAAAAAAAAGTTTTAAGTCAGATCAGTTAACAGGCAATTTGAAACAGGGAGTTAGCAAAGCAGCTGTTTTTGATGAAATTCCTTCCAAATGCTTCTCTCGCCCTTCCCCCTTCTGTAGTTTTCTTGCAAGAACTGAGACAAGCTTCTCTACCAAATTTTCTTAGCTCTATGTATCAGTAATTAAAAAATTAAAACTCAGCATAGTCCTGTATGTTCATATGCTATTCCTCTACCACTTTGCTCTTGGAGTGTAAATCATGTGTTGTGGCTATTTTAGTATGCTTACTAAATGCTATATACATATTAATTCTTTGTATGATACTTACCTGGTGCAAGGCATTTAGCACAGATGCTCAATAAAATGTACAAGTGTGCTTTTTAGTATACTTTTGAATTAAATTTTTCCAAGTAATGAGACAGAAAAAGAAAATATTAGTTTTTTCTTCTGTAAAATGGACATTAAATGACTCAAAGAAGTTAAGAGAGTGCTCAATTTTACACAGCAGTTAGATGGCTAAACCAGTTAGAACCTGTCTCCTGACTTGTAGCTTTGTCCTATTTTTTTATTATAATATGTTAATATTATATAAAAGGTGTTCAAGAGAAGGCTGAGAGTCAGAAAGGCAACAATGAAAGAATTAAGAAAAATCACCAAGAGCAAAGATGTGTCATTAGAGAACAAGGCACATATTGTCCACACCCTCACATTCCCAATTTCAAGGTATGGATATGAAAATTGGACAGTAAAGGAGGCTAATAAAAAAATAATTGATTCATTTAAAATATGGTGTCAGAGGAGAGTTCTGTGCGTACCCTGGACCACCAGAAAGATGCACAAGTGGGTTCCAAAGCAAATTAAGCCTAAAACATTACTGGAGGCAAAAATGACAAAACTGAGGCTATCCTACTTAGGGCACATCATGAGAAGGCAGGGTTCTTTGGAAAAGACAACAATACTGGGAAAAATAGAAGGCAGCAGGAAAAGAGGAAGACCGAATATGAGATGGATTGACTTCATAAAAGAAGCCATTGGCATTAGTGTACAGGAGCTGAGCAGGGCCGTAGCCATCACTCTTCATAAGGGCACCTGGAGTTGAAGCACACACAACCATATGTAATAAATATTCATTAAATAAATTAATTTTCTTTTGAATTGTCTTTGTTACTGAACATTACAGCTTAGTTAACAGAATATTTTAGAATCTAAATTTTAGGTTAGCACTCCCGTTTTAGAATACAGTGATTCTTTGGCTCTTTAGTGACCCAGAGAAGTTCAGACTGGCCAAAAAGGAAGGTAGTAATTCACAGGCAATGCTAGAGCTGTGTGGATGAGGATTACTCCACCATGATAGGTACTGGGAGGTGGTCAGATTCAGGGAGCTGAATTTTTTTGCTCTCTGTGTTATAAATCCATATTCCCCTATCCAAAACTCTTGGGGAAAAAATTAAAATAGTTTTGGTTTTATAAAGGAAATGCAATGTTTATTCTGAATCCTATCTAATAAGAGAGAAACATGGTAATTAGCGTACGACCGCTACCCTTCCCATTGGCTAATCAGGACGAAATGCAAATTAACTGCCAGCCAAGATGGCGGCCGGCAGCCAGGCAGCTGGAAGCGAACATGAGGCTTGCTTGCTTCAGTGAAGGAGGACTCCAACGTTCCCCGCCTGCCTTGCCGGCCTCTGAGCTGGCAGTTTGAAACATTGTAACAAATATAGAAGCTAGACAAAACCCCAGAAACCAGCTTTCAGCTGGCCGGGATCTCAGAGCTGGAGATGATACAGTGTTTCGATTATAGAACCGAAACAAACCAGATACCTGCTTTCAGCAGCAGAGGCCTTGGCCCAGAATAAAAAAGAAAAAAAGAAAAAAAGGAGCGGTTGGGAGCTTCAGTCACCCACCAGCCTGAAAACAGCCCTCAGCCCCTCACCCAGACTGGCCAGGCACCCCAGTGGGGACCCCCACCCTGAAGGGTGTGTGACCAGCTGCAAACAGCCATCATCCTCTCACCCAGGCTAGCCAGGCACCCCAGTGGGGACCCCCACCCTGATCCAGGACACCCTTCAGGGCAAACCAGCCAGCCCCTACCCACGCACCAGGCCTCTATCCTATATAGTAAAAGGGTAATATGCCTCCCGGCACCGGGATCAGCGTGACAGGGGGCAGCAGCCCAAACCCCCTGATCGCCCTGCGGCTCTGTGTGTGACAGG
>NW_005876112.1:0-10603 GCF_000147115.1 Myotis lucifugus | reverse complement strand
CTTTGAAGAATGTGCAGCATCTGGAGCTCTGCTCAGTCATAAACATCCCCTGGGACCAGCCCAGCCGCCTGGCCCAAGTGCTGGGCCCACTAGAGGCCCTAAGTTGGGAGTCCAAAGAAACATGAAGTAGACAGCAGGGAATTAGGACAGCGAGTCAGGCCTGGGGGGTCAGGGCACCTTTTCTCTAGGCCCTGATCTGCCCATAACATGCTTGGTGAGGTCATATCTCCTCTCTGTGCCTCAGTTTCTTTATTTGCAAAAGATTGGTCTAGAACAGCGATTTTCAACCAGTGTGCCACAGAATTTTTAAAACACCCAATACCTGACTTTTAGTCAGGGGCACTGACCTCTTTTCCTTTAGATTGTCAAATTAAAAAATGACAAGAGCCAACATAATGGTAATCCAGTGTTAATAAAAATTATACCTATTTTTGTCGGATCGGCAAAAAATATAATGTATTTTTTGGTGTGCTGCAGAATTGTAGTAGTTTATGTGTTAGAGAAAGGTTGAAATTGTAGTAATTAGTAAGTAGAGAAAGGTTGAAAACTACTAGTCTAGAAGACTGCTGTGATGTAGACATTTTTTTGTTTTGTTTTGTTTTGTTAATCCTCTCCCGAGTATATTTTTCCATTGATTTTTAGACAGAGTGGAAGGGAAGAGGACAGAGAAAGAAACATCAATGTGAGAGAAACATCCACTCGTTGCCTCCCGCATGCGCCCGGACTGGGGCCAGGGATTCAGCCTGCAACCCAGGTATGTGCCCTTGACTAGACTCGAACCCGGGATGCTCTACCCACTGAGCCAAACCAGCTAGGGCCTTTAGACATGTCTGTGTGAAGATGGACATGTTCTGTGTCTGCGTCATCCAATGTGTTTTTCCATTGATTTTTAGACAGAGTGGAAGGGAAGAGGACAGAGAAAGAAACATCAATGTGAGAGAAACATCCACTCGTTGCCTCCCGCATGCGCCCGGACTGGGGCCAGGGATTCAGCCTGCAACCCAGGTATGTGCCCTTGACTAGACTCGAACCCGGGATGCTCTACCCACTGAGCCAAACCAGCTAGGGCCTTTAGACATGTCTGTGTGAAGATGGACATGTTCTGTGTCTGCGTCATCCAATGTGAGTAGCTATTAGCCACACGTGGCGATTGAGCACTTGAAATGTGGCTACTGCAACCGAGGAACTGACTTTTTAAAATGTATTTAATTTCATTTACTTTTAAATAGCCCTATTGGACAGTGAGTTCTCAAATTCCTGTGGTCCTGCTGGTAAAGAACATTTTCAGATTCTTGCTGGGGGAAAAGTATCCTTTCTCTTCGTCCTCAGGTCCAAAACCATCCAGCTCAAAGCACAAATCACCAAGGGCCTCAACAGCCAGGTGAGGTTCCAATCCCTGCCACCTCGATCAGGAATCCTTCCTCATGGCTGTCATCTCTGTTCTGATAAGGAAGCTGAGATATTACCCAGGACACAATGGGAAATTAGGACTAGCAGGGACTTTGCAAGTTTGTCCAACTTGCTTGTCTTTTCAAGGATAGAAACCACGATATTGATGGGGTGAAGATCAGGAGGGGGGGGGTCACTTGCCCAAGGGCAAGAAGTAAGTTATGTTCGTTTACAAGTTAACATGCACCATAAGCTTAGTACATCTCTTTGGGGGCACTGCCCATGCGCACATGTACATCATTAAGTTCATTTAATAAGTACTTCTCTGACCCAGGCCAAACGTGAACTGGGATTGAAATCAGCCAATATGGCTGAGATCAAGCTATAGCCAGCTCCATGGGAGTGCCAGATAGGCCCTCTGACCAGCATATGAAAACCCAGGGCTCTGGGGTGTGCCAGGTTACAAGGACATGGACAGCCCAGAATCTGCTTCCTGAATCAATGTGGTTGAGGGACCCCCTTGGTGACATCCCATAGGATAAGGGGAGAACGTTGTAAGGTAGGTAAAGAATGCTCTGGGTTCATTCTAGGATTGACCAGAAGCAGAATTAACAGGGGGGACTGGAGCTACTAGAGGAGGAGTGTCCAGGATTCTGGTAGCTACAGGCTATGACTGGTACATACAGGGCCCTAACTTAGCAGAGAGAGAACTGCCATAGGGACCTGGTCAAGAGAATGCTGCACCAGCCTGCACCTGTACAGTATTTGTACAGTCCCCACTTCCAAAGGGCCTGTGGCTGGGTAATGTTCTATGAGTGAAGGGAAGACAGAGCTGCCTGGGGAATGGCTATTGTCCTCAATACTTGTTACTACTAGATGATAATGGCTAAATGACTTCTCTAGTGACAGACAAGGAATCCAGAGGAGAGAAGTGTTGCTCCCAATAGAGAATGGAATCTAAGAAGTCTTCCTAGAGAAAGTAGCATCTAAGACTTGAAGAAAAGAAAGGACTTAGATCAAGAAGATAGGAGGAAGGAGACCAGGAAGGCCAAGGAGAGGCAACCACAAACACAAACACTGAAATGTGGGGAAAGTCAGCGAGAACCTAGGAAGAAGAATAGCAAGGATTGAACACTTCCCTCGAGCCCCTTGCTCAACTCCAGTGACATCATTTGAGTTGGTAAAAGGGTAAGAAGATGCCCTTATCCGTTTCCCTGCCAAGAGTCCCATCCCACCTCCTCACCCTCTGCTTTCTGCTGCTTTTGCCTTAGTCTGCAGGCCTGCTTCCCAGGGCAGAGTGGACTTCAGTTCCCCATCAGCGATGGACTGTACTTGGTCCCTCTCAGCTCAGCCTCCAGTCTCTGGAATCCCGTTCCCAAAGATGAGCTGCACAAAGGGAACTTCCTTTTTCATGCTCTGACTTCCAAAACTTTGCTTGGCTTCATCCCTTCCCGGGGAGGGGGGGGGGGAATGGAGGCCAGAAACATCTAGACATGGTCCAACTTGTTACAGGAGTGTAAGAAAAAATTTACCCAGGAGCTATTTGGCTCCTCGCCACCCCACTCTACCTCTACATCTTTGCACAAGGCACCAGGGCTTTGCAGTAGCCTCCCTCCCGACTGTCTCCATAGCAAGTCCAGGACCAGTCTGGAGGTACCCTCTTAGTCTTCTTCCCCAATGCTCAGAGTCCTACCCAGATCTCTATTTGGGTAAATCTCATGGAATTCTGTAATTGTGAGATTGGAAGACCTCTGCCTCTCGGGAGGACTGAATCTGAAACATTGGAGAAGAGTTGGCTTCCTGCTTAAACATCAACAGAGGTAAGTGGGGTTGCTAATCACATGGCTTCTAAATCACTGAGATGATAGAGACCTTTCCCTTTGAACCTCTTCAATTTCCTCTCCTTCCAAAACAGGCACCTCTTAGTCCTGCATCTCTCAACCACATATGTGTCTAAGCACCTCCTGTGTGGAAGGTTCTGGAATCATTGCTGTGAAACATTCCGAGCCCCAAGGTGCTCACAGTGGAGGAGCACAAGGCAGACACACAAAGAAGAAGTCAGACTGCAACAGTGCCCCAATAGATGCAAGAACCTTATTTCTGGGGCAAAGATGTTCCCCTGAGGTCTTGATCCTATTCTTGCTTCATCAATTGCCCCATTTATTGCATTTTCAATCCCTTTCCATGAGCCTAGAGCAAGGGTCAAGCAAGCTGCAGCCCACGAGCCAAATCCTGACCTCTGCCTGTTTTTTGTAAATAAAGTTCATTGGAACACAGCCATGTTCATTTGGTTACATATTGTCTCTGGCTGCTTTCGCACTACAAAGGCAGAGTTGAGTGGTTGCAACAAGACCCTATGGCCAACAAAGCCTAGTATATTTGCTCACTGGCTCTTTATAACAAAAGTTTGCCAACATCTAGTTTGTGGGAAGTTTTGGACCCTGTTATCTCAGAAAGATGTAACAGAACTCAAGGAAAGCAACTGAAATTACCTTGAGATTAGAGTGGAAGGACACAGCCCAGACTTTTCCCACAGCCTACACATGCTCAAGTCTTCCCACAACCTGCCATGAAACTTCCCACAACGCTACTCAGTTTTCTACATCTCTCCTTCCTGTCCTGCCCATTCTTAAACCCATACAGACTGGTTTCTGCCCCTAATTTCCACTGAAATGGTTCCTACTGGAAACATCAATGACCTCCTCATTATTGATCCACCATTCTTTTCTCAGTCCTTATCACACATAGCCTATCTTTAGCATTTGCCTCCATTGACTATATGAGTCTTGAAATGCCCATTGCCTTTAGAATGGATTACCTCCTACTTCTTCAAAGATTCCTTTTCAGGTCCCTTCCTGGGTTCTTCTTCCCTCCCTTGCTATCTATATGTTCACTTCTGCAAGATTTGACCTTGGCCCTCTTCTTTCTCCATGCCCCCTCACTGGACAAAATCATCCCTGTGCCTGAGTTTAACAACCTCTTCTTTTTTGGTGGCTTCCCAATACTGTATACAACTTCTGAACTAAAGATGCCCAGGTTGCTAGCAGAAGGCTGTGCCTCCTCAGATGCATGTCTTATTGACCAGACAAGCTGAATTTGTCCAACATCAAACACAACTTCCTACATCTCTGCTCTAACTTATAATCACCTCTGCCTCTTCTTTCATCTGCCCATTAATTGTTACTGTTTCCAAGAGATCTACCCTTGACCCTTCTCTTGGGCGATTTCACCCATTCTTACAGTTTCATCATGCCTATTCATGAATCACTGCCCAATCTCCATCTCCAGGTGTGTTTGTAGCTGCCTCCATAGATTCCCAAATAGATGTGTGAGGTAGACATCTGGTGACTTTGCCTGCCCAAATTCTGTCTCCCTTCTAGGAACTACATATATATATATATATATATATATATATATATATATATATATATATATATATGTGTGTGTGTGTGTGTGTGTGTGTGTATGTGTGTGTGTGTATATATATATGATTTCAGAGAAGAAGGGTGAAGGAAAGAGAGAGATAGAAACATAAATGATGAGAGAGAATCATTGATCGGCTGCCACCTGCACGTCCCACACCAGGGATCAAGCCTGTAGCTTGAGCTTGTGCCCTGACCAGGAATCAACCCATGACTTCCTGGTTCACAGGTCAGTGCTCAACCACTGAGCCACACCGGCCAGGCTGGTAACTACACTTTAACTTTCCTTTGGGGAGACACTTATTCTCTACTTTTAGTCCCTAGGGTTGACATGAGACTGACCCCATCTGCCCCTTCAGGAGCAGTCACACAATCCAGGTGTATTAGTTGTCTATTGCTGTGTAACAAATAAGTCCAAAACCTAGTGGCTTAAGACAACACATTCATTTTTTCACAGATTCTATGGCTCAGGAATCTGGGCAGGGTTTAGTTGGATTCTGTGATGATGGTCTCTCATGAGGTTGCAATTAAAGGGTCACCCAGGGCTGGAGTCTCATCTGAAGGCTCAGTGTGGAAGAATTTGCTTTCAAACCACCTCTCATGGTTATTGGCAGGATTCAGTTCCTCAAGGGCTATTGGACCAAGGGCCTCCGTTCTTTGGTGACTGTTGGCTGGAAGCCACCCTTATTTCTTGGCAATGTGAGTATCTCCAAAATGGTAGCTTGCATCTATGTCAACAAGAGAGTCTGATAGCAAGATGGAAGTCACAGTCTTTTGTAACCTAATCACAGAAGTGACAATCCCTCTACATTGCCATATACTCTTCCCATAAGCAGTCTGAGATAACCTCTGAAAATGGTTCACTATTCACTTGATCCAGAAAACCCCACAAAATCATGCAAATCAAGGGGTTCAAATCTTCGTGTTCACTTTAAGAATACTCGTGAAACTGCTTAGGCCAGTGGTCGGCAAACTCATTAGTCAACAGAGCCAAATATCAACAGTACTTCTTCAAAATAGACTCGCCCAGGCCGAAAACCAACTTCTGCGCATGGGCCACGAAGTTTCAATCGCACTGTACGTGCGCGCCCGCATGTGGTATTTTGTGGAAGAGCCACACTCAAGGGCCAAAGAGCCGCATGTGTCTCGAGAGCCCCAGTTTGCCGACCACGGGCTTAGGCTATCAAGGGTATACACATTCAAAGAGCCACCAAGTATCTGAAGGATGTCATTACAGAAACAATGTGTGCCATTCCATGTGCCATACCAAACAGTGGGGCTGGACTCAGGGTCAGTGGTCCAAAAAGAGTGCTGTATTTTTGCTGCACATGCTTTAAAGAGCAGAGAGTAATGCTGAACTTAAGGGTTTAGATGTAGATTCTCTGGTCATTGAGCACATCCAGATGAACAAAGCTTCCAAGATACAGCCCAGAATTTACAGAGCTCATGGGCGGATTGACCCTACGTGAGCTTTTCCTGCCATATTGAGGTGATCCTACTGAAAAAGAGCAGATTGTTCCTAAACCAGAAGAGGAGGTTTCACAGAAGAAGAATATATCGCAGAAGAAACTGAAGAAATAAATTTATTCCAGGAGTAAATTCAGCATAAAATAAATGCTAATAAAAGTAAAACAAACAAAAAGTAGAAGTAAGTTACTCAAGAGGTGGAGACTACACTAGAGTATGGTTACTAGGAAGTGGGGGCTGACTTAGAGGTTGAGTTAGCCTAACTCACAATAACTGATTCAAGGATGAGTATCCAATCAGAGTCAATCAGATGTTTACCGGAATCTCTGGGAAAGTGGCTTTGCTGGTAGAAGAAGGTAAGCTTGAAGCTGGAGGATTATCTGCTTAGAGTGAAAACAGAATAAACAAAAGATAGGGAGAGACAGATGCCTGATAACATCGTTTGAGAACTGATACAGTCAGGCCTACAGCAGAACCTCTGGAGTTTTTAGTTATGTAAATAAACCAAGCCATTCCCTCTTCTTACATTGGTTTCAGTAGGAGTCTGTCACCCACAACCAAAGGTTTTTAAAAGATGAAAGGTCTCAGAGATGCCCTGAATTCAGTTTGCCCAAACCCACTTTAATTATCTTTATCTTCATCTTCCCCACACACCAGCTCCTCTTGCTAAGTTCTATTTTGCAGTTAAAAATATAACACAGTTGCTTAGACTGACAACATTGCTGTCATCTTTGCTCTTCCTTAGCTGCTGTGGAAATTGGAACAGCCCATGGACTATGGATTGGTTCTATGGAGCCATAAAAGAGACTTTCTGCTTTGCAATGATAGGGGATGCCCTAAGGTGACCCAGTGAAACACAATCTTAAGTATAGGCAAACAAGTAGCCCTAGGTTTTTCTCCAAGTCATTAAATGGTAACAGAATTTCTGGATGCGAATCACATGATTGAGAGGATGAGAAGAGTGTATCTGACTCTCATATCAAAACACACCATAGACTAAAATGAAATTCTGGCAAACTGCCTGGTGAGCTTGTGGTTTGGAAGGCACCCTGGGCTGCATTTGTGAAAATATTGCTTCCATATCTAAGGCAGATTAAAGGAAATTCTGTCGTTTGAAAGTCAGTCATAACTTTTCACGTCTTTTTTCCTTAGGGTTCCAGTCATAATTCGAATCCTTCCCTTTCCTTCCCTGTGCTACCTTCAATCAAGTTGCCCTAAACCCTGTGCATTCTCCGCTCAGACGTGTTCTGTTTTCTCCATTCCCTTGCTAGTTTAATGCCCACCTTGGGGTCTTGTATCACCTCTGAAAAACTTTCCTTTCCACCTTCATCACTCAAACCTCAGGTCATTTATCTGCCTCAAACTGTGATGGTGCCCTAGTGGTAGACCATGCTTCCTAACCTTGACTGGGTCATGGGTCCATTTATAAAAAGGTGATGAAAATCTTTCTAGAAAAATCTGTGTTTTGTGTTTTGCTGTACATTTCAAGGGGAACATGAACCCTCTGGAGTCCCTTTATGCACCCGACCCATGTGATGACATATCCTCTCCTCCCTCAAGGTTAGACCCTCTTAAAGAGGATATGTTACAAACTGCTTAACATGGCATTCAAGGCCTTCCAAACTTACTCTTACCTGCTTTTTTGGCAGCACCTCTGCCTTCAGTGGTTGGGGTTATTTGATGTCTGATTTCCCACCAGACCAAGAGCCTCCCTGAATGGTGCCCTTTCATTTTTCCTTGCTCTATCTTCCCAGATGGAATGGAAGTTTCTCAGGAGCAGCAACCAGGAGGCCCAGAATAGTGCTAGGTAAATTGTTGGTTCATTGTCAGATTTATTTTATTCTATTTATTTATTAAAAATATATCTTTAGCCGAAACCGGTTTGGCTCAGTGGATAGAGCGTTGGCCTGTGGACTGAAAGGTCCCAGGTTTGATTCCGGTCAAGGGCATGTACCTGGGTTGCGGGCACATCCCCAGTGGGAGATGTGCAGGAGGCAGCTGATCGATGTTTCTCTCTCATCGATGTTTCTGACTCTCTATCTCTCTCCCTTCCTCTCTGTAAAAAAATCAATAAAATATATTTAAATATATATATATATATCTTTATTGATTTCAGAGAAGAAGGGAAAGGGAAAGAGAGATAGAAACATCAATGATGAGAGAGGATCACTGATTGGCTGCCTCCTGCATGTCCCCTACTGGGGATCAAGCCCGAAACCCAGGCATGTGCCCTTGACCGGAATCGAACCTGGGACCCTGCAGTCTGCAGGCTGATGCTCTATCCACGGAGCCAAACCAGTTAGGGCACCAGATTTATTTTTAATTTATTTTATTGTGGAAAGAACACTTAAACACTTAACATGAGACCCTATCCACTTCATTTTTTATTTATTTTGACTTATTTACTTTTATTTTAAATATATATTTTTTTATTGATTTAGAGAGGAAGGGAGAGGGAGTGGGAGATATAAACATCAATGATGAGAGAGACTTATTGATTGGCCGCCTCCTGCATGCAGGATCAAGCCTGCAACCCAGGGAATCAAACTGTGACCTCCTGGTTCATAGGTCGACACTTAACCACTGAGCATGCTGGCTGGGCTTCTCCTTTTTTAAGGCTGAATAATATTCCACTGCATGTATATAACACATTTTAAAAATTCACTCAATTGTTGATGGGCATTCAAGTTGTTTTTACATCTTTAGTATTGTACTTATGTTGCAATGGATTGCTAGAGTCATTATTTGAAGCAGAAAGGATCTTGGGGTGATGGGCCTAGCTAATATGATATAATGTCATCTGCTTCAAATCTATAGTTGGAGAGAGTTCTGTTTTCAATTTTAGTGGACCCCATAGGTATAGGGACTTCTCAGATGTGTGCCATGATTTTTGTTTTGAAAATACAGGTCACCCCCTGGTGAACTTACCACATTTGCCGGTTACTGCTGCCAGAAATCCTTTTTTGGTAGCTGGGGTCCGTTGAGACCCCAGAGAAACAAGGAACTGGCCCCAGTTCGTGGATTCCTAGGTGAGTTAATTTACTTCATATTAAAGCTCTGACTCAACCGTAACCCCCGCCTTAAGCCAGGGCAGGAATGTGTCCTATGTGCCTCCAAAATGGACATTCCGAGGAAATCTGGGACAATACAATTGCTCTTCCTTGGCCATATTTCAAAATTCCTCCTGCATTTCAGTCCTCCCCCACCTCCCCCACATACACAGGGACATTTCCCATTACACGGTGGGAAGTGGAAGAAAGACGTTATCAATCCATAAAAGTGCACATTCTGGGGTGGGTGTGGGTTCAAGGATTCTCTGTCTTGTGTAACACTGTCCTCCCAGTGCCTGAAACAATGCCTAGAACATATTAAGCATTTGATTAATACTTGCCGAACAAAGGAATAAATGAGAAAACAGGAGGTGTCAATGATCTTGGCTTCTAATTTGTAAAAGTTGTCTTCAGAAACCTCTATACTTTCTTTGTAGGCATTTGATATCTTGTAATTTTATCCAACCATAAGCATTGAAGGATGTGGGTTCTACTAGACATGTCAGCACCAGTGGGATGACTTCAAATTTCTCCCATGTGCAACATTTGCAGCATCAGTAAATTAGATGCATTGTGTGGGAGGGCCTCAGGTGATGGTGTCAAGCTGCTATGGTCTGGGTTAGCAGTTCAGATTGGATTCTACCTCATGACCCTTGATGGCCACTCAGGCTCCAGCCATCATCTTTTATTCCAGCCAGCAGAATGGTGGAAGGAGAACTGAAGAAAAGTGTGCCCCTCTTTTAAGGCGACCTCCCAAAATTTACCTATGGTACCTCTGCTTACACCCCATTGGGCAGAACTTAGTCACATGGCCACAGCTAGCTTCAGTGAAGGAAGTCTTCATTTCAGTAGGCCGAGCAACCAGTTGAAAGTCAGTGTCTCTAGTACAAAGGAAATTGTAGGAAATATGTTGGAAGAGACAGTTGAAATGGTTGGGGAGGTGGTAGACATGGAAAGTCTGGCCTTGCCAAACCAGAGAAACTTCTTTGAATTCATGCTCCCACTCTCAGCTGTTATCTACGAATCATGTCACCAGCCCCAAATGCCACCTGAGGGTAGAGGAGTCTGAGATGTGGCTAGAAAGCAAAAGAAGGGAGTCAGATGGTCGTAGGCTGCAATATGTCTGTGCACCTATGGTTTACTGCGAATGAGGATGGAGGAAATCAATTCCGCTGTGCAAGGTTGTGGCATAGCAAGGGAGGAAAGTCGAGGCCCAGAAGGTACCCATGAACGAATCTTTGAATAAGGAGGTAAAAACACATCACACACACAATG
>NW_005876111.1:1550-10703 GCF_000147115.1 Myotis lucifugus | reverse complement strand
ACATCTGATGCAACAGCAAATCCTGTGGGCTCCCCCTTGAAAATGTGTCCCGAACCAGCCCCATGTCACCACCTCCTCTGTTACTACCTCAGGGTCAGTCACTACCCTCTCTCACCTGGTTATCTCAGTATTCTGACTAGTCCCTGTGCTTCACCAGGCACTTCTAAATTTTTTCTATTCACAACAGCCCAAGTGATACTGCCACTCCTGTGTTTAGAAGCTCCCTCAACTCAGCAATCAAAATAAACAACCAGCTTTTAAAAAAATGGGTAAAGGACTTGAGTAGACACTTCTCCAAAGATGTAAAATGGCCAATAGTGCCCAGCCGGTGTAGCTCAGTGGGTTGAGCATTGTCCCACGCACATAAAGGTCGCCAGTTCTATTTCCAGTCAGGGCACATGTCTGGGTTGCAGGCTCCATCACCAATGGAGGACATGCAGGAGGCAGCCAATCAATGTTTCTCTCTCATCAATGTTTCTGTCTCTCTGTCCTTCT
The DNA here is from genome assembly GCF_000147115.1 of Myotis lucifugus. Lineage (NCBI taxonomy): Eukaryota > Metazoa > Chordata > Mammalia > Chiroptera > Vespertilionidae > Myotis > Myotis lucifugus. Next base: position 10,208 of record NW_005876111.1, on the reverse strand, counting down.
CCCTTTCTCTCTCCCTAAAAATCAACAAAAACTTATCTTAAAATAAACAAAATTACCGTCATAACAAGAACCAGGAAATTCACAACTTGAATAAGAAAAAAAAAACAGATATCAACACTGAAATGAATCAGATGTTGGAACTATCTGACAGGGATTGTAAAGCAACCATCACAAAAATCCTTCAACAAGCAATTACAAATTATCTGGAAACAAATTTTAAAATAGAAAATCTTAGCAAAGAAACAAGTTATTAAAGAAATGGAAATTATAGAACTGAAAGCTACAATACACCAAAATAAAATTAAAAAACTGAATGGCCTCCATAGAACACTTGATATGATAGCATAAAGATTCCATGAACTGGAAAATAGAACAATAGTATTTCCCCAATCAGAAAAACAGAGAGAAAATAAACTGAAAAAATAAAATAACAAAGCTTCAGGAAACTGTGGGACTATAAAAAGGAAAATTAACATTTGTATCGTTGGATCCTAGAAGGAGAGAAGAAAGTTATGAGGCTGAAAAAGATATCTGAAGAACTAATGCCAGAAACTTTCAAACTTGGCAAAATACATAAACCTACACATTCAAGAAACTGAGCAAATCCCAAACAAGATAAACTCAAAGAAATCTATGGCATGCATATGTTAACTAAACTTCTGAAAACTAATGAAAAGGAAAAAATCTTGAAAATGAACCTAGAGAAGCAACACATTGCCTATAAGGGAAAAACAATTGGAAGAAGAGTGGATTTTTCATCAGAAACCACAAGGCCAGAGGAAGTGACACATTTTTGAAGCGCTAAAAGGAAAGAACTGTCGACCATGAATTCTATATCGAGTGAAAATATGCTTCAGGAATGGGGGATGGGAATAAAAACACTCACAGACAAAGACAACTAAAAGAATTTGTCACTAGCCGAACTACCTATAAAGAGTAGCTGAAGAAAACCCAGCCGGCATGGCTCAGTGGTTGAGTGTTGACCAGTGAACCAGAGGTCACTCCCGGTACAATTCCTGGTCTGGGCACATGCCCGGGTTGCAGGCTCCATCCCCAGTGTGGGGCATGCAGGAGGCAGCTGATCCATGATTCTCATCATTGATGTTTTTACTTCTCTCTCCCTTCCTCTCTGAAATCAATAAAAATGTATTTTTAAAAAATAGTTAAAATAAGTTCTCAAACAGAAAAGAAAATATAACAGAAGGCTTAGAGCTTCAGAAAGTAAAGAAAAATGCTGGAATGGGTAAAATAGAGGTAAATATAATAGATTATCCTTTTTATTACAACTTTCTTAAATCACATTGGATTGTTGAAGCAAAACTTGTAACTACCTGATATGAAACTAAATGTATAAATAGAAAATATTTTAGATGTCCATATTTTTTAAAAGGGAGCTAAGTGGAAGTAAGGTTTCTACACTTTGCTCAAAGCGCTAAACTGAAATCCGTAGACTTTGATAACTTGTGTATGTATACCGCAAAACCCAGAGAACCACTGAGAAAACTATTCAAAATGTTACATTCAAAAGCAGTATGAAAAAATCAAAATAGAATTTTAAATAATGTTCAAGTATCCCACAGAAAGGCAGAGAGAGAGAGAGAGAGAGAGAGAGAGAGAGAGAGAGAGAAAGAGAGAGAAGAATGAGAGAGGGAATAAACAGAAAACAATAAAATGACAGATTAAAGCCCTAATATATCAAAAAAATTAATGTAAATGGCCTAAATACACTGATTAAAACACAGATTGCCAGCCCTAGCTGGTTTGGCTCAGTGGGTTGATCGTCGGCCTGTGGACTGAAGGGTCCCAGGTTCGATTCTGGTCAAGGGCACATGCCTGGGTTGTGGGCTTGATCCCCAGTTGGGGGCGGGCAGGAGGCAGCCAATCAATGATTCTCATCATTGTATCTATCTCTCTCCCTCTCCCTTCCTCTCTGAAATCAATACAAAATATATATTTAAAAAACAAAACAAAACGCAGATTGCCAGAGTGGATTACAAAAAAACACACGCCGAAACCGGTTTGGCTCAGTGGATAGAGCGTCGGCCTGCGGACTGAAAGGTCCCAGGTTCGATTCCGGTCAAGGGCATGTACCTGGGTTGCTGGCACATCCCCAGTGGGAGATGTGCAGGAGGCAGCTGGTCGATGTTTCTCTCTCATCGATGTTTCTAACTCTCTATCTCTCTCCCTTCCTCTCTGTAAAAAATCAATAAAATATATTTAAAAAAAAAAAAAAAAAAAACACACAACCCAACTCATGCTGTCTACGGGAAACTCGTTTCACACATAATGACATAGGTAGGTTAAAATAAAATAATAGAACTCACACAACTTAACAAAAGGAAGATAAGCAATCCAATAAAAAAATGGACAAAGGACCTAAAAAGACACTTTCGAAAGAGGACATAAAGAAGGCCGGGAGACATATGAAAACATGCTTAAAGTCACTAATCATCTGAGAGATGCAAATCAAAACAACAATGAGGTACCATCTCACACCTGTCAGAATGGCTATCATCAACAAATCAACAAACAAGTGCTGGCGGAGAAAAAGGAACCCTCTTGCACTGCTGGTGGGAATGCAGACTGGTGTAACCACTGTGGAAAACAGGATGGAGTTTCCTCAAAAAACTAAAAATGGAACTCCCATTTGACCCAATAATCCCACTTCTAGGAATGTATCCCAAGAAATAAGAAACACCAGTCAGAAAGGATATATGCACCCCTATATTCATAGCATCACAATTTACCATAGCTAAGATCTGGAAACAGCCCAAGTGCCATCAGCAGATGAGTGGATTAGGAAACTGTGGTACATCTACACAATGGAATACTACGCTGCTGTAAAAACGAAGGAACTCTTATCATTCGCAGCAGCATGGATGGACCTGGAGAGCATCATGCTAAGCGAAATAAGCCAGTCGGAGAAAGATAAATACCACATGATCTCACTCATTTGTGGAATATAATGAACAACATAAACATGAACAAGAATAGAGCCAGAGAAAAAAATATTTTAGAATATAATAGAAGTAATCCTGTTATTTGCAGATTTTTAATATTTCCTACAAATTTTGATATATCATACTATGTTAGTACAGTTTTGGTAGTATTATTATACTTAAAATCCTTTTTTTTCTTGAAATATTAATGTTTATTGCATGTAATATTTTTAAAATATATTTCTTTATTGATTTCAGAGAGGAAGGAAGGAGAGATAGAAACATCAATAATGAGAATCATTGATTGGCTGCCTCCTGCATGCCCCCTACTGGGGATCGAGCCCGCAACCCAGGCATGTGCCCTTGGCTGGATTCGAACCTGGGACCCTTCAGTCTACAGGCCGACACTCTATCCACTGAGCCAAACTGGCTAGGGCTATTGCATGTAATATATTTAAGATAGTTTTCTTGAATAATTGGTGTTTATTTCATGTAACATTATTATATTTAAAATCATTTTTCTTGAGATATTAAGGTTTATTGCATGTGACATTATTATATTTAAGATCGTCTTTCTTGAAATATTAAAAAAATAATAAATAAATAAATAAATGAGTTATAGGAGATATACATATCTATCTATATATATAAAAGGCTAATATTCAAAGTTTCCCCTCTGGAGTTCGACTGGGAGACCAGGAGTTCAATCGCTCACTATGACGTGTGCTGACCACCAGGTGGCAGCGCGGAAGGAAGGAAGGCCCTGGCAGGCAGCCAGAAGGCTCCAACCAGCTCTGATGGCCAGCCAGGCCTAGGGACCCTACCTGTGCACGAATTTTGTGCACCGGGCCTCTAGTATATAGTATATATGATAGATGTACATATATATCATACATACATATGCATATATATCATGTATATCAATTCACGGTAATTTGTATGTTTGAAAATATTTTTTTTTTTTAGTCTGTGATATGTCTTGTAACTTTACATTATTAAACAGAACCTTAAAACTTAAAAAAATACAAAATAAAAATAATAAAAATATAATAAATGCAAACATTAATAAAAAATCAGGAGTGTGCATAGTTTATTATTTATTAAATAATATAATATACATAATATAATTTTATTAATTATATACTGAAATCAGGTCAAGTAGACTTCAGAGCAAAGAAAATTACTGGGAACAAAGAGAAACATTACATAATGATAAAAGGGCCAATCCATCTGCAAGACATAGTGATCCTTGCCGAGCCGGTTTGGCTCAGTGGATAGAGCGTCGGCCTGCGGACTCAAGGGTCCCGGGTTCGATTCCGGTCAAGGGCATGTACCTTGGTTGCGGGCGCATCCCCACTGGGGGATGTGCAGGAGGCAGCTGATTGATGTTTCTCTCTCATCGATGTTTCTGGCTCTCTGTCCCTCTCCCTTCTCTGTAAAAAATCAATAAAATATATTAAAAAAAAAAAAAGACATAGTGATCCTAAATGTGTATGCATCATACAACAGAGTTTTCAAAAACATTAAGCAAAAAATGATAGAGCTGAAAGGCGATATAGGCAAATCTAAAATTATATATAGTTGGGGATTCCACACCCTCCTCACTGACAGAACTACTAGACAGAAAGTCAATAAAGATACAGAAGATCTCAATACCACCCTCACTTGACAAGATCTAAACAACATTTACAAAACACTCCATCCAATAGCAGAGTGCATGTCCTTTTCAAGCACCCATGGAACATTAATCAAGGTAGACTATGTCCTGGCTCACAAAAACAAACCTCAAGAATTTTTAAAGGATTTCAATCATACAGAGTATATTCTCTGATCATAATGGAATCAAACTAGAAATCAAAAGCAGAAAGACCACAGGAAAATCTCCAAATAGTTGGATACACTTCTAAGTAAGTCATGGCTCAAGAGGAAGGCTCGAGCAGATTTTTAAAATGTCGAACTAAGTAAAATAGAAATACAATATGTCAAAATTTCTGGGACACAACGAAAGCAGGGCTAAGAGGAAAATCTAACCCACAGCACTAAATACACACCAGCGAAAAGAGTGAATGTCTCAAATCAATCATTTAAGCTTCCACATTAAGAATCTGGGGGGAGAGGGGGCGCAAAATAAGCCCAAAGCAAGCAGAAGGACGCAAATAATGTAAGAGCAGAAATCAATGAAATTGGAAATAGGAAAACAAGAAAAAAAATCAATGAAATAAAGAGCTGGTTCTTGAAAAAGATCAATAAAACTGACAAACCTTAGGCGAGACTAACAAGAAAAAAAGGAGTAGATAAATTACCAATATAAAGAATGAAATGGGCGGTATCACTCCAGACCCTACAGACATAAAATAGTAATGAGAGGGTTGTGGTGGTTAATTTTACATGTCAACTTGGCTGGGCCATGGTGCCCAGAAATTTGATCAAACATTGTTCTGCATGTGTCTGTGAAGGTGTTTTTTGGATGTGATTCACAATAAAACCAGTGGACTCTGAGTAAAGCAGGTTGCCCTCCATGCCGTGGGTGGGCCTATCCAATCATTGGGTGCAGAGTTTTGACATCATTAGCCACTAGGGAAATGCAAACTAAAAGCGCTATGAGCTATCACACCTACTACAATCCTAATAATAGACAAAGATTCAAATTGACCGTACCTTCCCTACGCCCACCATTGGCTAATCAGAGCGATATGCAAATTAACTGCCAACAAAGATGGCGGTTAATTTGCATACGTAGGCACGGAGTGGCGGAGCGAAGACTGAAGGTGGCTCCGGCTGGAGCGAAGGCCTGGGTCCCAGGTGCCGGAGGAAAACCGGTGCCGGCAGCCAGGGGAAGGGAAGGCCTATTGCACGAATCTTTTCGTGCAACAGGCCTCTAGTGATGAAATAAAAGGTTGTGCCCACAAGTGAGGAACTGATCACTCACACATTGCTAGTGCAGGTGGGAGATGGTACCGCTGCTCTGGAAACCTGTGGCGAGCTGGCACGGCCATGGCATACTCAGCCCCAGGGCACCTTATGTGCCACGCCAGCTCAGCCAGGTTCAGTGACCCTGAGAGGGGGCGATGAAGGATGGAGAAAAGACAGACAAGAGAATAAAGGCTGGGTCTGGGTGGGACGCTGCTCCCGGATGGAGAGACAGCTCCATGGCCTACAAGCTGTGTCTTTATTTTATAGCCAGATTCGACGAGGCAAAGTAAGGGCGTGGTCAAGATGTTTACAACATTCTCGTGGGTTTCGATCCTACTCAACTACATGCACCTGAACTCTATCAAGCCCACATCACTCAGGCACGTGGGGCCACGTGTTCGGACCATAGGCTCAAGCTTACAGTTATAGCTGTTGGCTAGAATTGTGCTGGGAGGGCCCTGCCCTCCAGGGTGGGACTTGCACGTGGCCGTGAGAGGACTGTGCCCTCCCGTTAGTCCGAGGCTTGAACCTGTCCAAACACTGTAGCTGCTCTCCACAGAAACCAACTTGTCCGTTTCTTCAACAACTAAACACTCAAGTACTGTATGGCCTAGTAGTTGTGCTCTGGGTACCTATCCCAGAGGAATGAAGACTTCTGTTCACACCACAGCCCACACGCAGAGTATGTGTACAGTAATAGACCAGAGCTGGAATCAACCCATCTTCAGTAGGTGAGTGGTTACACAAACCGGTCTACCCACACCATCGAATACCACTCTGAACACAAAGGAACACACTACTGATGCAGGCAACAGCTTGGCGGGGTCTCCAGGGGGTTACACTGGGCAAAACAGCTACGTACTTTGTGATTCCACCTCCAGAGCACTGAAATGACAGCGTTGTAGGGACGGAGGGCAGGTTAGTGGCTGCCAGGGATGAGTGACATCTGGGAGGTGGGTGTGGTTACAGAAGGGCACGGTGAGCCACCATCACTGGGGCTCTTTGTGTCTGGACTCTGGATGCAGGAAGCAACTAGGGCAGTGGTTGGCAAACTGTGGCTTGGCAAACCGGGGCTCTCGAGCCACATGCGGCTCTTTGGCCCCTTGAGTGTGGCTCTTCCACAAAATACTGACTCTTCCACAAAATACCGACTTCTGCGCATGGGCCACAAAGTTTCAATCTCACTGTACATGCGCGCCCGCACGTGGTATTTTGTGGAAGAGCCACACTCAAGGGGCCAAAGAGCTGCATGTGGCTCGCGAGCCGCGGTTTGCCGACCATGGAACTAGGGTAATAAAATTGTACAGAATTTGAGACACAGAGGGATACAGGGAAGACTGGGAAGTTGGAACAAGATGGGGGCTTGTATCAGAGTCAATGTCCCGGGGGTGATCTTCTACTGTTTTATAAAAGGTTCCCTCTGAGGAACTAGCCAACACGCACAAGGGCGCTTTCTGTGTTGTATCTTAGAATTGCATGTGATTCTCCATAAAATTTTCAATTAGCCCTGGCTGGTTCGGCTCAGTGGATAGAGTGTCGGCCTGTGGATTGAAGGGTCCCGGACTGGTTCGGGTCAGGGGCACATGCCCAGATTGCGGGCTCAATTCCCCAGTGAGGGGCGTGCAGAAGGCAGCCAATTGATGATTCTCTCTCATCATTGATGTTTCTCTCTCTCTCTCTCCCTCTCCCTCTCCCTTCCTCTCTGAAATCAACAAAAATATATTAAAAAAAATTTTTCAATTAAAAAAAATCCACTGCTAGGAATTATTTCTTTTTTGTTGTTGTTATTATTGGTTTTAGTTTTTTTGTTACTCCTCACCAGAGGGTTTTTTTTCTATAGCTTTTCAGAGAGTGGGAGGGAGGGAGAGAGGAGAGAGAGAGAAACATCAATGTGTCTCACCTCGATTGCTTGCCTCCCACACTCTCCCCAACCAGGGTGGGGATCAGACCTGCAACCCGGGTACATGCCCTTGACTGGAATCGAACCCACAACCCTCCTGTGCGCAGGCAGATGCTCTAACCACTGAGCACACCGGCCAGAGCAGGAATTATTTCTGAGGAAATAAACAGAAGGATCTGCAAAGGCATGAGAACAGTCACGCTTCTCTGAGAACGGTCTATGGTAGAGAGCTGGACACAGCGGCACCTCTCCCAGAGCTGGGTGCCCACCCGTGCTGTGCAGAGCAGGGCAGCCAACAAAGCCAGGCTGTGCAGCCATGATGGGCCTGGAAAACAGGTAGGTAGGTAGGTGTTTTAAGTGAAAACAGCAGATTAGAAAAGATTACACACAGTAAAATCTTTTTTGTAATCTACCGGCTTGTATATAAAGCCTGGGAAAGATTTTACGAAAACATCTAATGTTTTCACAGTGACCCTTACCCGGGCAGCAAGTTCTCCCGAGAAGTGCAACCCCACCCTGGGGGAGCCGGCCCCGGGAGGCCAGCCCTGCGGTGGGATTGCCCAGCCCCTCCCTGGTGAAGACCCTTGTGGCTGCGTCTGCCCAGGAAGGAGGGCCACTCCAGGCAGGAGCCCCGGAGGCAAACAGCCGGACACCTCACACTCTACAGCGGGAGCCTGCAGTGCTGCCTCTCACAGCAAAAGGTGACGAGGAAAAACGGTTCAGAGAGAAGCTGAAGGGCACTTCCTCTTTGCTGGTAAAGCGCCCACTCCAGGCCCCACTCACCGCAGGAGCCGTGAGAGGAGGGCAGGGATGGAAATATCTGGGTGGGATGGTCCCAGCTGGGCAGGGCTTGTACCCAGTGCGAGGAGCGTGGGGGGGGTTACAGAGTGGGGGCAGTTTGGGTTC
>NW_005876111.1:0-1450 GCF_000147115.1 Myotis lucifugus | reverse complement strand
CCCACTCCAGGCCAGCCCTGGCATCTCCCTGCCCTGCCCCACCTCCCGCCCACCATGGTGCCCAGCAGCATGCGGGCCTGTGGGCATCTGTAGACCAGGCCATGTTGGTCCAGCCGATCGAGGATTCTCATCACTGATGTTTCCGTCTCTCCCTTCCTCTCTGATATCAATAAAAAAAAATATTTTTAAAAAGATGTTCATGCAACAATTATTGGCCTATTTTGTAAGGTGAGACCACGCCCTGAGTGTGCCCTGAGGGCCCCACAAACACAGGTGGCGGTGGGGTTAGGACTGCACTGCTCTGTGCCGGGCAGCATTCTAGGAGGGGGGTGGTGAGAACAGCACCCAGCCACTGAGCGGCGGACAAGTAAACTGTGGAGGGTGCCAGGAGGGGCTCAGCGTGAAGCCGGCCTCCTGGGGCTGCAGGGAGGGAGTGGCCGAAGGGGCGCTGCCACAGAGCAGGGGGTGTCCAGGCTGAGGGAGGGTGGGGAAGAGAGCCATCCAGGGCTCTGGGCAAAAGGAGGGCGAGGCCAGCTGCCTCCTGCACGCCCCCTACTGGGACCCAGCCGCAACCCCGCCTGTGCCCTGGCAGGGAATCCAACCATCACCCCCCAGGTTCACAGGTGGAAGCTCAACCACTGCGGCACCGCCTAGGCGAGCGAACGCCTTCTAATCACACTGAGACTTGCAATGTGAACATTCACCCCATTTCATGCAACAGAAGCTGAGTCCAAACCAGGGCGGGGAAAAAGGGGTCTCTGAGCCACAGTCTGGAGCACAGACATGCGCACTAGGGCCCGTTCATCGCACGCCCAGACTCCCTACAGGCACGCCGGGGCTGGAGGCCCGCGGCCCACACCCGCGCCGGGCCTCTACCGGGGGCCGCTCAGGAGCCGGTCGCACCCGGGGCCTCGCTGGTGCGCCGCCGCCGCCGCCGCGTGGGCTCCTTCAGTCCCAGCCCCAGCGGACGAGGCCGCGCACGGAGCACCTGCTCCCGAGAGGGACAGGCTCGGTGCCCCCAGCACGTGGCCGCCACCGCCTCGGAGCTCGGGGGCAGGAAGCACGACACGGGGCGCGTTTCCGGGCGAGCCGGCCTCGGGGCGCTGCGGCACCGGCGGAGGGCACGCGGGGCAGGTCTCCGCGGGTGGGCTTCGCCCTCAGGCGCCCCCAGGCCGCCGGCTGGGTGCGGGCCCGCAGCCGGACACGCCAAAGGGCCGCGGCGGGCGCACCTGCACGCACCTGCCGGCCGAGCCCAGCGCCCAATTGCCCCGCCAGGCGCGGTCCTCGCAGCCTCGGGAACATTGCAGACTGCGCCTGCGCGGCGGTCCTGCCGGCGGGACCGAGCCAGCCGGACGCGAGCAGGGGCGGGGCTGGAGCGCGGGGTCTGCGCCTGCGCAGTGCGCCCTGGGCACACGTCAGTCAGCGGCACCCGGAGCTGGTCGCCCGGCAG
>NW_005876110.1:0-10605 GCF_000147115.1 Myotis lucifugus | reverse complement strand
GCTCAGAGAAAAACTGAGGAAGAGAGAACTAGAGAGGTGGGGTGGGGGTGGGGCCTTGAAATTTCTCTACCCAGTAAAGCAGTCACCAGAAAGGAAATGTTTAAAATGTTTATGTGAAACATTAGAACAGCGGTTCTCAACCTGTGGGTCGCGACCCCTTTGGGGGTTGAACGGCCCTTTCACAGGGGTCGCCTAAGACCATCAGAAAACACATATATAATTACATATTGTTTTTGTGATTAATCACTATGCTTTAATTATGTTCAATTTGTAACAATGAAATTGGGGGTCACCACAACATGAGGAACTGTATTAAAGGGTCGTGGCATTAGGAAGGTTGAGAAGAACCTTGCATTAGAAGAACGTTGAATAACGATGTTGCATATCTGAAATTAATACAATGTTGCATGTCAACTGTAATTTTAAAAAAGAATAAAAAAGTGTTCTGTTAGATCAGAGCACTGACTACAGGCACGGTATTAAAGTATGCATAATATGAGGTGGCAGTCTTTACAAAGCATAGCTTCTGGGTAAAGAAGGCAAGAAGAGTGGTAAAGGGGAAGATAGGAGGATATTTAGAGTCTTTCGAGACCAAAAAGAAGGATTAAAAAAAAAACCCCACATAAAACAAAAGGACCACAATTCCTCCTCCAGAAAAACAAAACATGCCCACTCCAAATCAAACATAGGTACTAAGAAGTAAGAAATTTCTCAAAAAGTAGAAGGATGGAGGCATGTCAAAAAGACATAGGAGCCAACTTGAATGAATTACCAGTGGCCAAAGATGAAATATTTTTAGCAACAAAATACAAATCTTGGATTATAAGACAAAGAATAAATAAATATAGATAAGTTCATACTAATATAAATAAATGATAAACACATAGATGGGGAGAAGAGACTACTTTTTCTACAGAAGAATTCTGTATGTAATATTTGTTGATACTCCTCTCTTTACGAGTTAGAGTTTACACTCTCCCTTTTGACTGTGGGCTAGACTCTACGATTTGCTATCAAAGAGTATAGAAAAGGAAAAATAGTAACTTTCCAGTGGAGAAAACTGGCAAACATTACCTTGACCAAGTTTAATATCACTAATAATATCATGAAAATATCCTATACCCTGTGATGTGATGTGATAAGGGTCACTTCCCCTCTGTGGCATTCTTTTCCAACCTTGACTTTTTTTTTTCAGACCTAAACTTAGTCTAATCTGAGGAAAACATCAGATAAAACTAAATTGAGGGACAGTCGACAAGATGTGACCAGTACTTCTGAAAACTGTTAAGGCAGTGATGGCAAACCTTTTGAGCTCGGCGTGTCAGCATTTTGAAAAACCCTAACTTAACTCTGGTGCCGTGTCACATATAGAAATTTTTTGATATTTGCAACCATAGTAAAACAAAGACTTATATTTTTGATATTTATTTTATATATTTAAATGCCATTTAACAAAGAAAAATCAACCAAAAAAATGAGTTCGCGTGTCACCTCTGACACGCGTGTCATAGGTTCGCCATCACTGTGTTAAGGTCATGAAAACAGTAAAGATTGAGAGGGTGACATAGAGCAGGGGAAAGCTAGATGCCATGTGGTAACCTAGGCTGGATCTTGAAACAGAAAAACACATTAATGGAAAAACTGGTGAAAATCCAAGTAAAGCTCAGAGTTCAGTTAATAGTAATATACCAATGTTGTTTTCTTAGCTTTTACAATTAACACTGGGGGAACTGAAATTGGCTGAGGGGTACACAGGAGCTTTCTGTATACTTGCAACTTTTCTATAAACCTAAAGTTATTCCAAAATAAAAAGAATATATAAATAAGCTAAAACACCAAAACCCATTCACTGAAGAAAGTAGACTTTGCTTATTGATAGGAGATGGTGCCTTTGAATGTGGAATCTAGAAAAGCACCTCACATGCACAAAATGAATAGGCAAAAACCTGAATAAATCTATATACAATTAAAATTACTGAATTGGAGAATGAGAATCAGTTTATTTCAGCTGATGAAAATTCCCCACAATACACAAAGCAAGCAAGAAACATTAGCAAATTGTAAGTCAATATTCTGAACTGATGAAATATCCTCAAATAAGCACTTGGGGATATGATAACTTATTTTGAATAAGAAATGCAAAAAGAAATAGAAATAGACAAAACCCCAGAAAGAAATGAAAAGAGAGTTGATTAAACTCATGAGAGAAATAGAAGAAATAAGACCAAATCATCTCACAAATAAAGACTAAATTACAAATTGCTCAAAGGAGAATAGACTCAAAGGAAATTTAATGAGGAGTATTCAAGAAAGACAAAAATAACCAAGAGAATAAAAATGGGATAAAGATAGAATAAATGGGTTGGAGAGGAAGTGGCTGAAATGGAAGGAAAAGAAGAAATAGTAAGTATTGATTAAAATCCTTTGGAGAACAACAAAACTAACATTTAAATCCGTAATTCAAGAAAACTTTTCAGAAATACAAAAATCTAGATCTACATATTAAAAGAACCCACTAGATGCACGTGAAATTAACCCAGAAAAATTAACTTTAAGGCATAGTTGCGAAAAACAATTACACTTAAGAGATACAAAAAATTCCTTCAGGCCGCCACATACAGATTTAAAAAAGGGAAGGAGTCAGATTGGCATCAGATTTCTCAAAAACAACATAAAAGCAAGGCAACAATGGAGCAGCATTTTCAATAAATAAAAAAATGTGTAAACTAAAAATTTATATCTAGCCAAGCCACCCTTTAAGTACCAAAGGTATCAGTAAACAACTTTAGACAGAGTGACTTAGAGCAATTCCCATTATCTTCACTGCTATTCAATATTATATAGGAGGTGTCGGCCAATGCAATTAAACAAGCAGAATTAGCTGGGGAATAAGAATTGGCAAAGAAGAAGTAAAACTATTTCAGTTTGCAGATGATGTGATAGCATGCCTAGAAAATTCTAGAGAGCCAATGATAAAATTTCTAAATCAATAAAAATGTAGAAAACTACTAGGTCATAATATTAACATACAGAAATTAATAGCCTTCATAGCACACACACACACACACACACACACACACACACACACACGAGTTAGAGGTTATAAGGCAGAGAAAACCCAACATAACAGCAGGAAAAAAGAATATGAAATACCTAGAAATAAACTTGATAAGAAATGTGCAAACCTTATTTGAGGGAACTTTAACACACTCTTGGAAGACTCAAAACTATACTTGAGCATATGGAAAGACATGCCCTATTCTTGGATAGGATGACTCCTTGAATTCATGCCTGAGTTTAACTGAATCTCTATACAAACAACAATAACTTTTTTTCTGCACCCAGACAGGAAATTTTAAATATCATGTGGAAAAATGGACAAACGAATGTCCAGGGAAACAGCAAAAAAGCAAAACCATGAGGGAGACTAATCTTATCAGACATTGACACATGCTATAAAGCCTTTATAATTAAGGCAGTGTGATATTGGTACATGAGCAAACAAACAGACTAGTGAACTAAAATGAAAAGTTCAGAAAAAGACTCAAGTACACAAGAAAATTAAGCACATGATAAAGGTTACATCTCAAATTACCAAGTCAAAGATGTACTTTTTAATGAAGAGTGCTGAAATAACTGTTTGTTACTTGGGAAAAGATAAAATTAAGTCATTTCCCACACCACACAAAACAATAAACTCTATATTCTGGAAGGTTTTATACATAAACAATTAAGCCAACCAAGTAGCACAACAAAATTGAATGAAACACTCTATAATCTAGATATAAGGAAAGGTTTTATAGCTTTAATTCAAAATCCAGAGGCTATAAAAGAAAAGAGTGATAAATTTCACTATATAAAAATAAGAATTTGTATGTCAAAGAGCACATAAACAAAGACAAATGATAAACTGGCATAAAGTATTTAACCATATATTGTAGATCAAGGGTATTATCTCTATTAAGTATAGAACTCTAAAAAGTGAGAGAATAAAATTCAAAAAGTTGATTGGAGCTAATGATATAAACTTTCATTATATTAATGAAAAGCTCTTTGGAATTATGAAAATGCACATGAAAAACTACACTGTGATACTATTTCTCACCTATCCTATTGGTGAAAATTAAAAACAGTATGACTGCCCTAGCTGGTTTGGCTCAGTGGATAGAGCATCAACTTGCCGACTGAAAGGTCCCAGGTTTGATTCCAGTCAAGGGCACATGCCCCCATTGCTGGCTTGATCCCCAGTAGGGGGCATGCAGGAGGCAGCCAATCAATGATTCTCTGTCATCATTGATGTTTCTATCTCTCCTCTCTTTTCCTCTCTGAAATCAATCCTATATAATAAAAGGCTAATATGCAAATTGTCCCTTCGGGAGTTCGACCAACTGGGAGTTCAACCTACCGAGAATTTAACTGTGCACTGACCCCCATGGGCGGTTCGGAATGAAGGAAGGCCCCGGCTGTCAGCCGGCAGCTGGCAGCCGGGGGAAGGAAGGCCCTGATCGCCGGCCAGGCCTAGGGACCCTAGTAAATATACACAGTCCTCGGGTTACGAGTCCTATGTATGTCGTTTCGTGGTTATGTCACCATCTCCCATTGATTTATTAAAAAAAAGTTTTTCGACGTATGTACATATGTGCTTTATGTTTTTTATTATTTATTTACCACAAGTAAAGGTCAGGAATTGTTATCTTTCTTTTGAATTTTTTTTACTGTTTCACTTCATTACTGCTGTGTATGTGCTCCATGTGAGTGACGTAGGTGCTTATGTAGGTGGGTTCCGACTTACGGCGAAAATCACGTTATGTAGCGCCATAGGAATGGGTCTCCCCCATAACCCGAGGACCTACTGTATATAAAAAACAAAACAGTATGACTAGAGGTGCTGTTGGTGAGGCTGTGCAAAAGAGCCACTTTAATACATTACTGGTAAAATGCAAACAGGTACATCCAGTTGCAAAAGTCTAACAAAATTATACTGTATATGCACTTACCTTTTGACTGAGCAATCCCATTTATAGAATTTACCCTGAAGAAATACCTCCAAAAATCTCAAAATATATATGCACATAGTTATTCATGGCAGCACTTTAAAAATTGTAAAGTATAGGAAACAACTTAAATACCCATATGTAGGAAGGTGATTCAATAAACTGCGGTATAACCATACAATGGATGGTTACAAAAGTATGGAATGATTTCTAGGGGTATATTTTAAGTGAAAAATATAAAATGCAGAAGAATATATATATATATATATATATAGTATGCTGCTATCTTTTATGTAAGAAAGAAGAGGAAACAAAATATATATGTTATCTGCTTATTTGTACAAGGGAAAAAACCATAGAATGGGTGAGTGGAAGAGAATGGAATGAGTGGGGATGGGCATGGGGCAGAGGGATAGAGACAGTGACATTTCTCTGAGTATATGTCTCTTTGTGTATTTCTGACTTTTAGAATTATGTTAATATTTCCTGCTGTGTGTGTTTGTGTGTGTGTGTCTATATGTGTATATAATGTATGGATGTATATAAATTCTTTACTATTTTTGCAACATTTTAAAGTATGAAATAATTTCAAAATAACACTTAAAAAGTCACACAAAAATTTCTCTTTAAATTTAACAATAAGTCAATGGTGCCTGCTCTATTTGCTTTCATTGCTGCCATTCTACTTTACAGTAGAAATATTAAAGTAGGCTATAGGAACAAAATACATAATATGCATTAATGTTACAAAGAAGAAAAATCACATGTGTTTGTCTACTTGAAAATTAAAACAGAATCTGGGTACATCTAAGAGAGCAATTCAGAATGACTGTGCAGAAATCCAGAGCTTCACTCTGCACAATCCACAATGAGGACATGTGAGGGAAGTGGGTTAAGTTGCCTGGTTGAAGAGGATTTAGGAGGAATGGGAAGCAGGTCATAGGACAGTGATGGTAACCAAAGTCCTTGCACTGGGATAAACTTAGAAAAGAACAGGTCACTTCCTTAATTGTAACAGAGGAGATTGTAGAAGATGTGTGCACATGGGCAACGACCTGTAGATCTGGTGGTATAAGGACGAGGACCCTTTGTGAAGTATGAGGCAAGATCAGCAGCTGAGGCTGAGTCTAGAGGGAAATTTGAGGAAACATGTGAAAGAGTAATCTTAGAGAATCAGAAATGAAGTTCACTATGGAAAGGAATAGAATTGCTGGGCTGTTGAGAGTCTATTTCTGATGTGAGAATATGAGTTAAAAGCAAAGCCATTCTCCTGGTCATTTACTTGAATTTCTCTGGCAATATTAAGCTGTTTTGGGTGCAGGCACAGAAAAGGTGAATGGCTACCAGGGTGGTTTTTTCCCCTAGTGGGTATGGTGGATGGAGAGAAGAGACAAGGGAATTATGGTGCTTGCCAACACCCATTATGGTGTAATTATAATGATGGAGCATGTCATTTGAGCTGAACAAGGAGAGAAGTGAATGGAAGATGAGGTTCTGATAGAGAAAAAAATTACAGGACCAATGGATTAGATGTCATGATAGGGTTGAAACATTTTAAAATGTTGGTACTTAAGTAAGTGTGCTAGCAGGAGAGGAGACTCTCTAGAGCAGTGGTTCTCAACCTGTGGGTTGCGACCCCTTTGGCGGTAGAACGACCCTTTCACAGGGGTCGCCTAAGACCATCCTGCATATCAGATATTTACATTATGATTCATAACAGTAGCAACATTACAGTTATGAAGTAGCAACGAAAATAATTTTATGGTTGGGTCACAACATGAGGAACTGTATTTAAAGGGCCAGAAGGTTGGGAACCAGTGCTCTATAGAGTGAAATGTTTGCATTTAAGATGCCAAAGTTGTACATTTTTGGGTGATGACAAGGTCCAACTATGGTGTGATCATGAGAATAGGGGTCTGAAGTAAAATGAAGTCACAAAATAAGGAGATGTAAGAGTTTTGGTGAAAGTAACCAGGGAGACTTGTACTGGGATTTGAGTCATGATTAGATACATCCTGATCATTTTCTAAGGGGCATAAATTGTTCCACCATATTTGGATGCAAGAAATATAATATTTATTTTATTTTTATCTATTATACTAGAGGCCTAATGCATAGAATTTGTGCAAGAGTAGCCCCCCCCCCCCCCCTCGCTGCTGGCACCAGCTTCCCTCTGGCATCCGGGACCGGGCTTTCCTTGCAGCCCTCTGGAAGGATGTCTGATCTAATTAGCATATTATGCTTTTATTATTATAGATTATACTTAGCTCTGAGTTTTGGCTGCCTATCTGATCAGAAAAGAAATTTTAGACATATTTGGTGGTCCCTTTCTACTTTCTGGGGTTATATAAGAGTGGGAGGGTTCTAACACTTCAGGAAGTTGGGGAGGGCCTGCTGAAGAATTGCTTATTATCCAAATGGTGTTTCATTGGAAGTCAGGCAATTATTCCTTTTAAAAGTCTATTTGTTTCACCCCCAGTTCTGCCTTAGGAAATTTGACCATGAATCTCTACGCATGTGTTTTCAGTCCCTGGGAATCTTCCTTCCAGCTTTATAAGAAGGTCCTAGTATCTCCTGGAGCATTAGGTGGGGTTGAGGCACTGATCTCTTCATAGGCAGAACCCACTTACCTTTCCATCCTCCATATCTTCAAAAAATCCTCTTACACTGAAGTTGGGCAAAACCTCATTTTAACTGTTTTTTTCCCCCCATGAGCATAGGTTTTTGAAACAAATAGCTCCATTCTCTTCAAGGGTTAGGTCTGGAAGATTAAAAAACACTGCTCACCTACTGGGTAGAAGAAGGGAAAAGATTTTGCATTCTTTCATGATGAGGCTAGAGGGATATTTTTCAACCAGATTATTCTCATCTGCCTCTTAGAATTGAGTGGTCACTCAGATCTTGTCCTGGGGTCTGAATACATTGTCCGTGGTGTGGAAACTTCCAGGGCAGCTGCTACTTCTGCTTTTGAGGGTTCATGTGACTAGACTTAGGTGTATAGGACGTGTGTGTGTGTGTGTGTGTGTGTGTATGTGTGTGTGTGTATGTGTGAGACATGGTTTTTAATATATGGCTCCTCATCCCTTAGAAACTAGCACGGCCTGTGGAACTTCAGAAATAGGAAAGCTGTCCCCAAAACAGAACTTTGGGTGTTCTCCACCATTATGCAAATCAGTTAACACTAAACAGTTGTTTTGATAGTCACACATCATGGTACCCAGAGTAATCATTTCCGTTCCCACCATCGGGTGGGTGTGTGAACTGGGCTCATTTAAAAACATATGACTAATGAGCATGTATCTGGGTGGGCCATCTGGTATTGATGGGGATGATCTGAAATGATGGCAATGCAGCTGAGATCTGGGAACACAGTTCATGGGCAATTGACTGAGTGTTCATTGCTTTCTGCTCATGGGGGCGTGTGGTAGGAAGGGAAGGGTTTCAGTGTCTCCTGTTTTATTCAGAATTTTTCCCATTGAGAGCATTTAGTGGAAAGATTTCTAGGCAAAGCAGTTACCGGATCGATTTGTCACCTTCTGTTCTCTGGAAAATACAAATAAGGTAGCACTCAAATGGTTTTGTGTAGGATCAGTCTATTGTCAATCCTGTTAACACCACTTGTCCTCTGTCACTTAAGAAATAGCATATGAGTGTGAGGAACATCAAGTCCCAGAAGAAAATCAATTGAGAGCTATACTCCTGGAAAGAAATGAAAGTTTAGTTGTTCACATTAATAATTAAGAATAAGAAACATAGGATTCTATCTGATAAATACAACATATAACAAAAATGTACTTCTATTACGTATTAGTTAGGTAACAGAGGATAGAGAGAATGTAATATAAATAGAAGAGAGAACCAGAGCTAGAGAATGGAAGGAGAAAATTGAAAGAAAAAAAACCACACAAAAAATTACACTTACTACCAAATACTTATTATCATGAAGTTTTATTTTATTTATATTTCCTTCCTTTTGAGTTTTTACCTCCTTTTTGACTGATGTCCTTTTTTTCCTGGTTGGTTTAGAGACCTAAATTTGAACAAAGCCAACTTTGTGTAATATCAATTACCCTCCCTCTCTCCCATATTATTTGTTTGATTTGGATTTATGTTAATTTTAGTCCATAATCTGATATCTAGTACTACTTGGAGGCTTTCTTGAAACAGGCTATAACCTAAATGATTTACCTTTACTTTCTATTGCTACCATAACAACTTAACACAAGCTGGTTGTGTTCTTTTATGGTTCCGAAGATCAGAAGTCTGACACAGGTCTCAAGCTAAAATCCTGGTGCCTGGGCTACAATCAAGCCTTTAGCAGGGTTGCATTTCTTTCTAGATGTTGAAGGGAAAAATCTGTTAACTTGGCTGCTCCAGCTTCTAGAAGTCACCATGTTCCTTGCCTTGTGCCCCCTCCTTCCATCTTCAAAGGCAGCAGCATCACATCTTTCTGACCTTTTTTTTTTCATCCTTACATCTTACCTTAGCACAGCCAGGGATGGTCCTTCACTTTTGTTATATTTTATTTTTTTATTTAATAATATGTTTTTATTTTTCAATGAGAGTTGAGGTACAGTATATGGTCCTTCACTTTTAAGAGCTCCTGTGATTAGATTGTGCCCAGCTGGGTAATCCAGGATAGTCTCTCCATCTCACAGCCATCTGGTTAGCAGCCTTAATTGCTTCTGCAACCTTAACTTCCCTACCATGTAACATAACATATTCAGAAGTTCCAGGAATTGGAATGTGGACATTTTTGGGAGTTATTATTATGGACAGGCCATTATTATGCCTAGCACAACTTCTCTTGTTTTACAATTAATTTCCCCCTTTGGTCTTCCAGAACCTCTCCTAGTTACCTATAAGGATTTGTCTATGAGGAACGGCAAACAAAGACATTGTAGCTCTAGAAGTGATTTACTTTTATTTTACAGAGAACTCACTTTTTCCAACCAAATTTCATGCATATTGTTAAAGACTGGTCTAGAAGTTTTGGTCTACTTGAGTCGTAGTAAATAGGATATATTTTATGAAGTGTTCCTTAGTGTTTATCATCTCATGGTATTTGGCAGGAGGAAGACCCATTAGGAGGAGGTAGATTTAATCTAAGTTCTGACTGTGGGCTCCTGATTGTAGTGTCACACTCCTGTCAGGAGGAAAAATGTCTTCAGAGTTTACTGTCATCACTTGAATATAAATTAATCTCTTCAAAAATGTTAATATTAGTGATTTTGTTGACATTGTCTCTGGTTCAGAATTTACTTGGAATTTTAATTCTTTTGAGCCTGGTCATGATCAACATAAGGAGGTAAATGGAAATTAGCTAATTTCCTATTTTCTTTTCCTACATCACTTCCATTCCTACTACCCTCAGAGAATTCGAGATGGCTGCTACGGGGAAGCCAATTATGTTTATTAAAACTCTGAGATGATGTTTAGTTTTGCCTTTCCTCCTGCATCTCCTCGACCACCAACAGTATTTTTTCTCTCACAGTGGAAATGAGATATCAGAGAGGGTAATTAATAGTGTCCAAGGACTGATGTCAATATTCATCTCTAGCTCAGCCACCGTAAAGAGCATAATTATTTTCCCACTTCATGCACGTTATAA
>NW_005876109.1:0-10606 GCF_000147115.1 Myotis lucifugus | reverse complement strand
ATCTTTATTGATTTCAGAGAGGAAGAGAGAGATAGAAACATCAATGATGAGAGGGAATCATTGATTGGCTGCCTCCTGCAGGCTCCCTACTGGGGTTTGACCCTTGACTAGAATTAAACCCGGGACCCTTCAGTCCGCAGGCCAACGCTCTATCCACTGAGCCAAACCAGCCAGGGTGCAGGAAGCACTTATTAAGCAGCTCCTGTACTCAAGCATCAGAGGTGATATGGTATCAGCGTGTTTCCTAGAATCTCCACAGACGTGTGCTGTGAATTGAGTACCCTACCTACCAATTTAGAGCAGGATACTGTATTTTCACCATCTTTTTTTTTTCCACATTAAAAGTAAAAACTTGAAAACTAATTGGAAACATACCATATATTCAGTTTCGGGGCCTGGGTTTTTCACTTGATATTACATCCTGAACCTTTCCTCATGTCTTCAAATATTCTCTATAGAAATGCTCTTAAGTGGCTCCATAGTGTTCTGTCACTGGCTGTTCTCGAATTTACCTACCCACCCTACTATTTTTGGGCATTGAGGAATAAATGGCTTCAAAATGACTCTTAGCTGCTGAGATAGAATTCCTAAGCATTCATGTGTATTAAGGGTTATTGTTCTGTGGTTGAAAAGTTCTGAGCTGCAGGGGACAGGGGTTGACCAGTTGGCCGTAGGACTCCCTTCCAGCCCCGTCCGTCTCTTTTGGCCCTGGGACGGGCGTGAGTGGGGCAGAGCAGGTGCACCAGGTGCCACCAGGGCCTGGTGTCTGGCAACTAATTAGCCAACCCCGAGTTGCTGTCATCACCCAAGAACCATATCAATTTCAAGCTTCATTGGCGTTCAGGCAGCAAAGAAAAGATGGTAATTAAACATTTATCCAAATAGAAAACATTTCGAGTTCAGCCAGAATTATTTGACATGTTTTCCAGCTATTAAGAATGGTTGATGGTCTATGTTTATTGACATGTGATAGAGAATGCAAGCAAATCTGTAAAGTAGCGAGTGTTGCGGCCGATCCACTGCACAGCTCATCTCCCTGCGGGGCTGGAGCTGGCCAGGGAGGTTGCACCATTCAAAACCACGGGGCAGGTAGGAGGTGCCTCTTACGTAAAGGCTTCAAGTTGTAGAACAAAAGGAAGAGGCTGAAAGGAGAAGAGACAACAGCTGGCCCCCTTCACCTCTTCCTCCAACAATGATAGAAATAGACTTGGATAATGGTTTCAGTTAATTTCTGCCAAAAGGAATAAATTAGAGGTTGAAATGTGCGGCTGATCCCACACCCCTCCCTGGGGAGGCTTGATGCTCCCCAGACGCCTTCAGGCTCCTTTGAGAAGAAAGTTATGGTCGTTTCTGGCTCAGGAACGTTGTGAGCTGCTCCCAGTTGCTTCCTGTAGGGAGGTTTGTTTCACCCTGAAACAGCCGGCGTGTCCCTGAACTCCCTGCCTGATCTTCCAGTCCCACCCAGGCCTGTGGCTTGGGTCATGTTTCGGTCACCAAGTGGTGCTTTCGAAGACCAGAACCTTCTCCACGACTGGAACTGTGATCTGTTTTGCTTCGTGCCCGTAATGGGAGCAGCACACCACCAGCCCCCGTACACGTGTGCTGAGTGCATGACTGCAGGCTGCTCTTCATTAAACTGTGGGCCATGGCAGCGGCTTATGTTTCAGCGGTTCTCAACCTTCCTAATGCCGCGACCCTTTAATACAGTTCCTCATGTTGTGGTGACCCCCGATTTCATTGTTACAAATTGAACATCATTAAAGCATAGTGATTAATCACAAAAACAATATGTAATTATATATGTGTTTTCCGATGGTCTTAGGTGACCCCTGTGAAAGGGTCGTTCGAAAGGGGTCGCGACCCACAGGTTGAGAACCACTGGTTTAGATCATTGTCTGGGCAGCGCACAATGGAGACCGCTCCCCAGAGCTGGACAGCCCCACACGGTGTAGGAAGTTAGCATTCGTGTATAAGCCACATGGGTAGCTTCTGGCGGGCAGGGCTTCTCTGTAAATATCTTAGAGCTTCTAGTACACTGTTGGGCATCTAGTAGTTGCTCAAGAAATGAGCAGTGGTTGAAAGGGTCACGAATGAAAGAAACAATGAATGAATGAGCTACCTCCTTAGTTCTCCCTGGGATTCCCAAGTGCTAGCTCTTGCCTGGCATGATGTGGGCCCCAGGAACTGTATCAGATAAATGACTGGTAGATGGACAGACACAAGGGAGGGCCGTTTCATTCCGTCTTGGCCTGCAGAGGGCGGTGGGAGCGTGGGTTTGGGCGTGACTCTAGTGGTTGCCCTGTTGGACAACACTACCCAACCCTGCAGCCCCCAGCCCCCTGTCACTCTGTCTCTGAAAGCTTTCTTTTAAAAAAAATTTTTTTTAATTATTGATTTCAGAGCAGAAGGGAAAGGGAGAGAGAGAGAGAGAGAGAGAAATAGAAACATCAATGATGAGAGAGAATCATTGATTGGCTGCCTCCTGCATGCCCCACACTGGGGATCGAGCCTGCAACCCAGGCATGTATACTGGCCAGGAATTGAACCTTGACCTCCTGGTTCATAGGTTGACGCTCAACCCCTGAGCCACGCCAACCAGCCTCTCTGAAAGGTTTCTTAACAGTGATGATTCCCTCTCTTGATTCCCCCCACCCACCCCAGGTTTACTGTAGGTTTCACCAGGCAGTTAATCATATCCTACCTTTGAAATACCTTCCGTTGTCGTAAGCGGTCCTGGGGGACACTTCTCAGAGAGCGTTTCTGCTGTTTCCCATTGGAGAGAGGGCCCGAGGGCTGGTGGGAGTGCTCCCCTGGGAGTCGGGGACCTCGGCTTTGAACTCGGGCACCAGCCTCTCTGAGCGGTTGTCGGGGTGTCTGATGAGTTGGGACAGAGGCCAGGGGCTGTCGTGAGGATGGATGAGAACTGGCATGTGAAGCACCTGTAAACTGTGAGGTGCTTTATGAAATAGGCGCTGCTCTGACCCCAGCCCCGGGAGCACGGGGGGCTGTTTCCTGTGCACGTCCATCTCTCAGGAGCCCGGGCACCGGCCTCTCATCTGCTACCTTCGCTCAGGCTGCGCTCCTGTCTTCCTTTGGGCTTGCAAGCCACCTCTGCTCCCAGGCGTTCAAATGCCCAGGAAGGCGTGGAGTCGCCCTGCATTTGTAAGGAAGCAAAGCAGATGACAGTGGTAGCTGGCCTTTACACGGCCAGGCACTGGTCTAGCCCTTTACACACACATGTCCATTCGTTTTCACAGCAGCCGCACGAGGTAGGTGATCCCCAGGTGGCCCCTGAGGCAGCCGAGCAGCTGACGTCACTTAGCTGGTGGCTGTGTCAGGGTTTGGACCAGTGGGCTGTCCCCAGAGCTTGTGCTCCCAACCAGGGGGTCCTCTAAGCTGCCCCGGGGCTGGAAGGCTGCAGGGAAGGCCCCGTAGCCCACCTTCCTCCCCCATCCTCCGCAGGGAGGCCCCGCAGGGCCCTTCTCCTGCCCAGCACCCCTCGTGGCTCATGTGCGCAGCCCCCTTCTCTCTTCAGTCGCTCTTCTGCCACCCTTGCCTCCCTCCCTGCCCTTGACCTAAAACAGGGAGATGAGAGCAGCTGCCAAGACGTTCTCATTCAATCCTGAGAAAATTTCTGCACGGTCAGAGATCGGAGGACCGCAGGAATCCTCTGGCTCAGGTTGTTACGAGAAAAGAGAGGCCTAAACTGGCACAGTATTGATGCCCACACCATATCATAGCAGCACCAAAAAAAATGTTGTTCAGATGACTTGTGAGTATGGAGGCAAACATTCTAAACAACACATCAAACCGACACTGGTCACATATAACACAGATCGTACATCACACCCAGCAGCGTTCATCCCAGGGATGCAGCGGGGATTTAACCCTGAGAACAGGGGCCGGGCTGGGGAGCAGCTGCTGAGGTGGAGCGGCCCAGGGCCCAGCCAAAGGCACTTTCTGCTGACAGTCCCGCCTCTGCCCAGGGCTCCCCTTCCCATGGCCTCAGAGTGAGACGAGCTGTCCCCTTCCGGGCCCTCCGTAATTCTCTCTCCGTTTCTCCCGCAGGATTCCATGTTTTCGTTGGCCCTGAAATGCCTTATCAGTCTGTCCACCATCATCCTCTTGGGTTTGATCATCGCCTATCACACACGTGAAGTCCAGGTAGGTGCCCTGGGCCCTCGCCCGTCAGGCAGTGGCCACTGCTTTTGGCGGCTGAGCCTGTCCTCGCCCCAAGTCACCCCCTAAGCAGCTACTCGGGTGATTCCATAAGATGGTGTCCAAGAGCGTGGCTCTTCTGTTGGTTTGGACCCTCATGGCAGAGGGAACTGTGGCTTTAGAACAACGGTGATGTCATCTTCATTGGGGGGTCCCAGAGGCAAGCGTGGCCTATGATTTAGGGGGCAGTCTGCTCAGAACACGCATTCAGTGCCACTGCACTGCTGGGACACGTGAGCCTTTCTTCATCTGAGAAGCCCTACGAGTTGCTTTGACTTTTCACTCTTGCTGGATCCTTTCTGAACTTGAGTCACAGAATCCCCCCAGTGAGACAGGTCTCGTATACACACACACACACACACACACACACACACGTACACACACACGTACACACGCACACACACATGCACACACGCACACACGTGTGCACACACACGCGCACACACACACACACACACTGCATCGAATACCACCAGGAGCCTGCATTTCCATGTGCTGTAGACTTTACCCTGTCCAGGGGGTGCCCAGGAGTGACTTGGCACCCAGAGAAATATTGGCTGGGCCTCTGGGGTGCACTCCCAGCTGGGAACACTGTTTGACATGGGCTGGAGAGGGCAGGCAGGAGCGAGCAGATCTGTGGCATCTTCTGTGACAGTGGGTCTCCCCCTCACGGCCCTGCAGGGTGACCTGCTCTGCAGGACCCGGGTGTCCAGGTGTTCTTTGTCCCACATGTGGATCTGGGTGCAACCCTGGTCCTTTGGCTGGAGGAGCACAGATAGATCCACATCTGGCAGCGGCAAAAGGTCGACAAAGACCAGAACTCAGAGTCAGAACATCTGGGGTCAGGGCCCAGCTGTGACTTCTTCTCACGGTGTGTGTGGCCAGGCCCGTGGCCTTTCTGGGTTGGAACATGTGAATCCTTCTTCGTCTGGGACACAAGGGTTCGGTTCTGCCTGTTACAGGCTGCCGTGGGGATGGAGTGAGGAGCGTATGCGAGACGCTCGGGAACCTGAGTAACCTCTTGTTGCTCATCGTTGTGGGGGCAGATGGGCGGCACAGGCAGATGGGGGTGTGCGCGCCTCCCCCCGGGAGCGGGGCCACTTTCCCGCTGAACGGTGGGGCTGCTGTGCTGGCCTGGGCACAGAGGCCTCGCCTCCGGCCCGCTGGGCAGGGCTCCAGCTGTCGCTGACCAGATGACACTGATCCAGAGGCTGGGCCTTTTAGTCTCTGGAGGTCACAGCTGCTCAGAGAGATGCTGTGCTCTGAGGGCTGACGGTCCCAGAGGCCACCGAGCAGCTTCCCTCATGGAGCCTGAAGGACAAAGCGTGTGGCCTTTAACCCAGACCACTGTCCAGTCGGCCCCAGGAAGGAGCCGGGAGTGTAGGCAGGAGGAACAGGGGCAGGAACCAAGGCAGGACCGGGAGTCAGTCTGGGCTTCCCCAAACCAACCACGGAGCTGGGAGCCCCTCAGCCCCCCTGAGCCCCCACGCCCTCACCTGCAGGGAGTCTGTCTTACTATAGGTCACCCTGACCTGTGCGGAAGGTGTCACACAGGCCAAAGAAAATGACAGAACCGTAAAGATCAGCGAACCATGCAGCTTGAGGGAGGGGGAAGAAGAGCGGTTCTCAGCCACAACCCCCACGATGCTCCCCGAGCCTGACTGCTTCCTCTCCGCTCCAGGCCTTGGGCTTGGGAGAGCCGGGTGTCCCTCCCCTGACTCTCTCGGGGTCCTTGTTCCCAGCTCAGGGCCTGCAGCTTAGCTCTCAGCCCCGATCTGGCCCAGCGCCAGCTGGGACCTCCGCTGTGGCCGGTGGCAGGGCCATGTTGTGACAGGCCAGCCCCTCGCTGGGCACCCTTGGTCCCGCCCCCCGCTCACGGCCAGTCTTTGCTTTGTCCTGATGTTGGGCAGTAGAAGATGCCATTTCAGGTGCTCGCCGTGGCCTGGCGCTCACAGTTGGGAGAAGCAAAGTGAAATCAGTGGCTGGGACTCCTGGCTCAGACGCTTCAGTCTGAATGACCGGGGGCCAGTCACGCCTTCTCTGGGCCGCGGTGACCCCCTCTGAAGTGTGGGAGCCCTGTCGCCCACTGTGCTGATCCCTGAAGAGCCCTGGTAACAGCAGAGAGTACAGAGGGGGCTTTCACGAAATGAAACCTCAGTCCCTTCTCTGCCCCACCGCTTCCAGCTGGGCCTGCTCATGTGCAAGCTGGGCCCACCAGATGGTCACCGTCACGTCTGCTGGCGCTGGCAGGTGGCTGGGCTTGCTCTCCACTCTGGCCCAAGCCTGCCTGCACCGAGCGCCGCCGCCCAGCCCCGCATCCGACGTGACCGGCGGTGTCACGGGAAGTCTCCAGTCTGGGGCTCCCTCGGGGCCTCTGACCTTCCAGTCAAGTTCTTTCTGGAGGGAAATGGGAGAGGTTTGGGCCCAGGTTGTCCTGGGGGGTGTGGTGGGGGCAGGGACGGCTTGCTCCTACACCTACACCCCTGCACGCACCTCACCCGCCATCCTGTAAGGTTTTGTTCCGTCTCCCCCACCTCAGGGACTAGGTAGCGATTCTCAACCTGTGGGGTGAGAACAATGAAAATACATCCTGCATATAAGATATTTACATTACGATTCATAACAGTAGCAACATTACAGTTATGAAGTAGAAATGAAAATAATTTTATGGTTGGGGGTCACCACAACATGAGGAACTGTATTAAAGGGTCGCGGCATGAGGGAGGTTGAGAACCACTGGACTAGGGTGCCATTAATCTTTTCATTTCTCGGGACTGACGGTGTCTGACAAAGAGCTGGTGTTTGCAGTGCTTGTGTTGAACGAAAGGGTCCTGGGTTCAAGACACCTGGTTTCAAAAGCAGTTTAGACCGTTATTTAGCTCTGTGGTCTTGGGCCTCAGTTTCCACATCTGTTCACTGGGGCTCCTAAGCCCCCCGATTCTGTAATTCTCTGAATGAGGTGTGGTGTGCGGCCAGCGGGGGACCGGCTTCCGGAGAGAGGGCGGAGCCCCCGGAAAGCCCCTTCCGTGGGGCAAGGCCCGCTGTGCTCCTCAGGTGTGAAGCGGGGTGGGCAGGGGTGCTCCCTGCCTCGTGGGTGCTGGCGGGGGCTGTGCTAAGGATGGATCTGCTCATCGCTCTCTCAGCCGTACCAGCTGCTGGTCACCTGGCTGCACGTTAGCAGGGACCGGATGACCACCTCTCCACCTCCCCCAGCTCCGCCCCAGATGCCCACCTCCAGCCCCAGGCCTGGCCCTGCACACAGTTGACGCTGGGGCACCGTCTAGAACAGTATTCCTCTTTGTTAGTTTGGACAACTCGTGTTTTTTTTTGAGGAAGAAGAATTCTGAGACAGTACCGGGTAACTCCCAACCAAACTCCGGCTTTAAGTCAGAGAGCCTCGGTTTGGCCGGTCTCAGAGGGGACGGGGGCGCCCCTCCCCAGTGCATCACGAACCCCTTCTGCCTCTGCGGGCCGCCCACGACAGGGAGTCACTGTCTCCCGGGGGAGGCTGTCCCTCGGTGGGTAGCACGAGGTTTTAGAAGCTCTGTCCTCCCACTCGGAGGAAACGGGCTTCCCCGGAGCTGTCAGCCCGGCCCTGGAACAGGGAAGAGGGGCCCATGGTCCCTCGAGGCAGCCCCTGGTGTTGGAAGATGAGCGCCGAGCTCTGCTCAGTCTCCTCTCGTCTCGCTGGTGGGGGGCACGGAGCGTGCAGCATGGAGCTTTCAGAGGCTCAGGCATCTGTTATTCTCCTGCCAGTATGTCCTGGAAAGAAATGAAAACACACAAAAATATGCATTTTTAATTTTTAAAATTGATTTCAGAGAGGAAGGGAGAGGGAGAGAGAGATAGAAACATCCATGATGAGAGAGAATCATTGCACGCTCCACACTGGGGATCAAGCCCGCAACCCGGGCATGTGCCCTGACCAGGAATTGAACCATGACCTCCTGGTTCATAGGTTGACGCTCAGCCACTGAGCCATGCCAGTCAGGCAACAAGGCATTTTTTTTAAAATTTACCAAAACGTTGAAAACCTTACTCTCTCTCGGAGAGCCCATGTGCTCCTGTGGCTTGGCCATCACCAACTCCCAGATGGGCAGTGGCAGCCTCCCAGGCTGCAGGCTCACGTCTTCGATGCCGTTGGCACATCCCTGGCCCAGCTCGTAAAACACGGAGCTCTCTTTGCTCCAGTGTCCTCCCTCCCCCTGCTCTCTGAGTTCCCATCTGGCCCCTTCACTCCACGTCTACTTACGAGGGTCTCCTCTGCGCAGAGCAGGGGCAGGAGCCGGGTCTCGGTGCTAGAAACCCCTATCAGCGCTTTGCTTCTCCAAGGGGTCGTCAACCTTCTGTGAATCTCTGGCTCTGGTGATGCCTCCGGTGCCACCCTGGAGGGCAGGAGAGCAGGTGGCTCAGAACATGGACTTTAGAGGAGTCTGGCTTGGGTTCAAATCCTGCTCTTTGACACATTGTAGTGTGTTATGGCGTGACCTTTAGCAAGTTTCTTAATCCCTCTTAGTCTATTTCCTTCCTGCAACATGGGGCTAATAATAGTACCCATCACAAAGGGTTGTTGTGCAGATCCAATGAGATAATATATGCAAAACACCTTCGCTTAAATGAGGCCGTGTTTGCCTGGCAGGCCGGGCGGGAGGGGTATCCCGGCAAAAGTCTCGAAATAAACAAAGGCCCTGAGGCGGGAGCGGTGGCAGGCTTTGGGGGCACCTCTGGGACCAGGTCCTGAGCAGGGGAGGGGGCCGGAGACTTCAGAAGCCATTCACACCCAGCCCCTGCCTTTGGAAGCTGCCTGTCTGAGACCTTGATTCGCTGAGACCAGGCTAATCCGTGCCATGATGTGAGGTGTCTGTTTGGGAGACTCTGAGAGGAGTGGAGAGAGAACAGAAGGGAAGTGTGTGTGTCCTCAGGGGAGGTGGCCGCCGCCTAAACCGCGCGGGGCTGGGGTCTCCATCCTTGCAGGCCGCCGGTAGGCATTTCCTCAGCTTGTCTCTGGCTGGTGGGCTGATGAATTTGAATCGCCTTCACTGGGTCAGACATGGGCCAATGGCCAAGGCCTTCTTTGTGAGCCGAACAGACTGGGACCCCGGAGATCTCGAGACCTCCAGGCAGACGGCCCTGCCAGCCTGCTGGGTCTGAGGACACCAGCCCCTTCCCCCAGGCACGCTGCCCAGGCGAGGAGCGAGCTCCGGGCACCTAGGGGTGTAGAGATTGACAGGAAAATTCCAGATGGCGGCCGCCTCTGCCAAGCTCACGTCCATCTCCTGCTCCATCCGCGGACGCAGGAGGCTGGGAACAGGGAGTGTGTTCCAGGGGCCAGTGCCCGGGGGACCACTGTGCATCGGCTGAGGGCACCTCCCACCCTCCCACCAGCCCGCCTGCACCTGGCGAGGCTGGAAGGAAAGGAGGAAGGAGAGGGGGCGAGTAGCCGCTCAGCCTTGGCGGCAGCCCCCACCTTGAGCCCAGACACCCGGGGTCCTTGTCAGATGACCCTTCGCGGATGGAAAGCCGAGAGGATGCACGTTAGCAACTGCTCAGTGGTGACGCCGCCTCCTTACCTTGTCCGGTGCTTCGTATTTTTCGGAGGGTTTTCACATGTTATCAGACCCGTTGGCTGCCCCGTGTCGCCTCCCAGACCTCCAGGTTTCGGCACAGATATTTCCCCCTCGTGGAGCTGTTCCGGATGCCCCACTCCCTGAGCAAAGCGCCCTTGGGGCCGGCCCCTGGCCCTGCATGTCTCGCCTGGGACTGCCTCGCCGCTCCCTGGCTGTGTCCGTGTAGTGGGGACCTCGGGAGAGAACGCCTCGCACGCAGCAGAGACTCAGTAGGTGGGAACCGATGAATGGATGACAAACCTGGGACAGGCAGGTGCGCTTGCCCTCCCTCATTACAGGGGAGACAGCTCAGCTCGTGGCTGACTGGTCTGGAGGCCCTGGCTTCTGGCCTGTGCTCTTGCCTCATCAGGGGTCTCACGTCTCGGTGGGCTGTCCCTGCGAGCTGGCCATGCCCACCGAGGCCCTCCCCGCCACCTGCTCATCCCCTCTCGTCGTCCAGCCTCAGCCCAGCACCTCTTCACTCGTGGATCTGCTGCTGGCCGTGGATGGCCGTGGATGGCCATGGATGGCGGTGGATAGCGGTGGATGGCCGTGGATGGCCGTGGATGGCGGTGGATAGCGGTGGATGGCCGTGGATGGCCATGGATGGCGGTGGATAGCGGTGGATGGCCGTGGATGGCCGTGGATGGCCGTGGATGGCAGTGGATGGCCGTGGATGGCCATGGATGGCGGTGGATGGCCGCGGATGGCCGTGGATGGCCGTGGATTGCCGTAAGTTACCATGCCAGCCTAGCAGTCTCTGGGTGACATTTTGGTCTTAT